>NC_065445.1:68242305-68548081 GCF_917563875.1 Diabrotica virgifera virgifera | reverse complement strand
ACGAACGCATTAAACGATTACCGTATAGCATCAATCAAAACACCTTAGCATCCATAAAAAAATATCAGACACCCCCCTGGACAGTTTCTTTACCAATAGTAGACCTCTCCTTACATAATTCTAACAAACATTCACACCCCTCTGCTGAGATCAGGCTTCATTATCATACAAATTTACTCAAATACTCTTCTTACAAACTTTTCTTTACCGATGCCTCCAAAAGTTGCAACGGAATAGCTGCTGCTACTGTATCAGAAAACGTAATTTCCGCCACTAGATTATCTGATGGCTGCAGTATTTATACCGCAGAACTTCAAGGAATACTTGACGCACTAAATCATTGTAAAAATACAAATGAAAACCAAATACTAATATTATCAGATTCACTAAGTTCTTTACAGGCCATCAAACATGTTTATCCTACCCACATCAATCTATTTCTAATTAAAGACGCGTTGCATCAGCTCCAATTTTCTGTGAACACCATCTCATTTATGTGGGTCCCATCCCATGTAGGAATAACTGGTAATGAGTTAGCAGACAAAACAGCGTTCGAAGCGATAAACAATGTGAACATTCCGACTACAGCAGGCATACCAATCTCTGACACTAAATCGTTATTCAAGAATCATGTAAACAAAATCTGGCAAGAAATATGGGATCAAACAAACATAAATCTGAAAACCATTAAACCAGACGTATCTTCAAAAAATCTTCCTATGCCACCAAAAAGAAAAGACCAAGTAATTATCAGCAGACTCCGGCTTGGACACACATGACTTACCCACAGCTACGTAATCTCCAAAGAACCGCGACCAATGTGCCAAAGATGCCAAATACCTCTCACAGTTAACCATATAATAATAGAATGTCCAGAGTACACTTCAGCGAAAACGATATTCAAGATACCCAACAGCCTGAAAGAAGCACTGGTCACAAAATTCAATGAAGTTCTATCTTTTGTAAATCATTGTAAACTGTATAACAAATTATGATTAATTTTTTTTTCTTTGTAAACTCTAAATAATTTCCATATTTTTGTCATTCTTATATTCTAAAAATGTATCTTTTGCTCTATCTATTTTGTATTATAAATGTACCGCTAATAACCCGAGTTGTTGATGCGGATAAATAAAAATAAAAATAAATAAAAATTGCGTACATTATCATAGTTTTTATTTTACGCAGAACATTTCGGGATACTATAGTAGGTGTGAAGACGATGGAAGAACAATTCATGAACATAAACCTATTTCTGTAACAAATCATCATACGCTAAGCATCAAAATTAACGCATCACCTTAAAAATGGGACATTTTTGATGTCTCGTATTTCCTAAACCCGTTTTCCGATTTTAGTGATTTTTTTAATATGTTATAATTATAGCTTTATTATTCAACAATATCGTTTTAATAATATTGTTGCTAAACAGGTAAGTGTCATTGTATACCGGGTGTAGTAATGATTGTGTGTTTTTTCCTCAAAGTTCGGAACACCCCGTGGAATATTCCAGCCCATATAAAATATTGAAATTAAAACTCAACTGTAGCCTTAGGCTTTCTTAATATTTTGCTTTTTGATTCATTCGCTTATGTTGGATAATAAAAAAGTTAGGTACTTTAACAACTAGCAACGCTCTTCATCAATACAGGATGTTTCTAAATAAGTGCGATAAACTTTAAATGGTAATTCTGCATGAAAAAATAATGACCGTTTGCTTTATAAACATATGTCCGCAATTGCTTCATTTTCTAGATACGGGATGTTGAATTTTTTCTTACAAACTGATTATTTATTTATTACTCTAAAACCGGTTGAGGTATGCAAATGAAATTTAGAAGGTTTTAAGAGGTAGTTATTGCGCGTTTTTTGACATACAACTAAGAATTGTATACTTACCATTGGCGTGCATACGGGTCATATTACCCAGTCATATTACCCGTATGCACGCCAATGGTGAATATAAAATTCTTAGTTGTAAGTCTGAGTTGCCTCTCACCTCTTGTAACATAATGACCTAATGTTACCTATTGACCCACTTACCACGTGTGGGAGTCATATGTTGCCCTAGGAATTTTATCCATCCTTTGGATTTTGCCATGTTGGCATCTATATAAGACTTTTAGTCTGTTTTTGAAAGGCTTTGACCTTTGTATTTTTTGGTTGGCTCATCATGTTCTTGTAACACTGATGATGCTCTTGTTACAGAGCGAAAACGTTTTGTTTATATGTTTGCAGCCCTATAGGGGCTTTTTAAACTAATATACCTTTTACCAAGCCAAAAATTTTTTATTAAATTTTACTTGTAATTAATGGTATACAGCCAGCTACAGGAAATTTTTCCTTGTGGAAAAATTTGTTTATCATAACATCATGCTGTATATATCACTGTAAAGAGATTTAAAAATGCTGCAAAATGACACCTCTCCCAGCATTCTAGCTTAATTAGTACAGCTTCTACAACCTTCTTCAACACCTTCTTCAACACTCAAAGTGTGGTAATGGTGTTTTGGAATTTTTTGGAAAACTTTACATAACCATAGTTCGGAAACGGCTTGAGATAAAATTTAAAATTTTGAATTTTTCTTCACCTAATCATCCACTATGAGTACTCTAAATTTTAACAAAATCTAAATAGGTCAGGAAAGAAATTAATTCAAAGTGTGTTGATTTGACCTGGAATAGCTCGATGGTCAATTTCCCAGCAGCCATTTTTGCCTCTTGCTTTATTCTTTTCTATTAAGCTCAAGAGAGGCGTTTGTTGATGCTCAGGTGGGAACGCCTTTTGATCATCAGGATTTTAGCGAAAAGTTGCCAAAAGGCAACTTTTGGAATTTTGGAATTATAATCTATATATAAAGAGCTTTTATATCACCAAGTTATTTAATTATTGATAAACAATTACCTATCTAAAATTTTAGTTGAAAATTAAAGATTTTGTTGGAAAAACCCGCATTTTCCGGGGAAAATTTTCGTCGAAGTAAATCGGGTAAAACACGTTTCTATGCAGAATTTAATTACGGTGAATTTTTATTTGGGTGCTTTTGTTGTAAAGTTAAAATCTTTGGAGTTATAGAGCAAAAATTGAAAAAACACGATTTTCTGGCGCCATTTTGTTTATAAAAAAGTAGCACACTATCTGCGGACTTTGCATATCTATATTATTAATATATACAATCATAAGATTCGATTCCAGCAATAACATTGCTCGTAAATAGCTTTTCCCAAAAATGGCCTATTCTCCGATAAATCTGCCCAGACTACTACAACAAATTTAAAATATGTTGATTGTGTTGTAGGTCGTGATATGCACAAGTTTCCAGCCAACATTTCTGCCATTGGTAACGATGCAATTTGGGTTAAGAAATCCGATGGAGCCAAAGTGAGGATCTATACTTCATACTTAGCCAGGGGTAAAGTTTCCATAAAGAGACGAGCTTCATAAAATCCCGAAGAATGAGACCTACTTAAGGTAATTTCCGTCAGGTGTAATATAGGAAATACTTTGTGTTTCTCCGACAGGTTTCATAATACCGGGTGTCCACTTATATTTCCCCCCATTTTAACTGCCTATAACTTCTAAACGACTCAAGATAGAAATATGCAGTTTTCGCTGAAATGTTTTATTTTCGTAAAAGTTTTGTTTGAATGGATTGAATTTTTTATATCGCTTTTAAATAAAAAATGGCGGATTAAAAAAAACGTTGTTGACTTTTTTATTGAAACACCCAGTATATTTTTTTTTGTAAATTGAAAGAACGGTCATTTACCTATCCAGCGATATAAAGTTTTTTAAAAGCGGTTGTCAAATGACAGCAATTAATTTTTAAAATGAGAGATGCAATGTGGAAATCACATAACATAATATCAATTTGCTTAGTTATGTTATTTAGTTATGTGATATCCACGTTGCACCTCTCATTTTAAAAATTAATTACTCAGTCATTTGACAACCGATTTTAAAAAACTTTATATCGCTGGATAGGCGAATGACCATTCTTTCAATGTACAAAAAAATATACTGTTTGTTACATTAAAAAAAAGTCAACAAAGTTTTTTTTCAAAAATCCGCCATTTTTTTTGTAATTGAAAGCGATATAAAAAACTCTAAAAAATGTAGCTTATACAAAAATGAAGTTTATCGACCAAGTAAATGCAAATTTGTATCTCATGAAAAATTGTTCTTTTTTGTCAAATTCCCAGTCGAATATTTCAGCGTGAAATAACCAAAAATTAAGCACTTTTCGGGGAAAACTAATTAAAACTTTTTTAAAGCGTTTAAAAAAGTTTTAGGTTTTTACTCTTTAAATTTTTTGTTTTTACTCTTAAAAATTTCTATTATCAATACTAAGCGAGTTCCGCTCAAAATACAGTTGAAGCATTTTTTGGTAAAAAATGTGAAAATCCCTATCAACTCGCCCAGTCTAACCCAAATGAAACTAATCAATACCGCTTTACAAATTACTTAATTTTTTTTATATGACCTGTAAGTTTCACCGGTTCAAAGTGCATATTTTTGAATGGGTTTTATTTGAAAGGGCTCTGACGAGTCACTAATTACAAGTGTATGCAAATTTTGAACTGCCATGTCTTACAGAACCAATTTTTGTCTTACAGAAAAACAAAATAAAACCAAAATATTTATAAAAGCAAAACCTACATTTCTTTACTCTTTGAGATTTTTTCAAAAAAAAAACTACTATAAAACCAATCTTTTTCAAAAATAAGAACTTCGAACCGATCCAACTTAGGGGGAGATCTTCATGTTTTTTTTTGCAAAAAAGGGGCAAATTTTATTTTGAGCTTGACTCACTTAGTTTTGATGCTAGAAGCTTGCTATAAAATGCTATAAAAAATAAAAATAAAGCTCTTTTTTAAACAACAAAAAAAGTTTTCCCCGAAAAGTGCTTTGTTTGTTGGTTATTTTACGTTGTTGTTTGTTGCTGAAATTGAACGAATAAGAACAATTTTTCATGAGCTACAACTTTCCTTTTACTGTGTCGATAGACTTCATGAATAGGTACACCATTTTTTTTTTGTTTTTTCTAAGCTATATTTTTGCTAAAATATTTTTTCGATAATTTTTCGATAATACTTAATTCGATAAAATATTTATTTTTTTGAGTTATTTGCGAAATTTATCCTGAATACGTTTGTTGAAAAATAAAAATTTTCACTCGCAAGTCACTTGAAAAGTATTGACTTAGATAAAGAAGTTCTATAGAACAAAAGTTGCTTATAATTAGTCCATTTATCCATTTTCGGACTTATTTTAAACGTATATTTTTCACCTCCGAAAAGAGGTGACTTTCACCCCCAAAGTAAAACCAAAGCAACCAACGACACAACTCCAACTTTGAAGTGGAGGATAAGTAGAATCTAAATCCAAATACCCAAGCAAATACGTCGTGACGCTGATAATTATACTCCAAAATGGTCATTTACTGAGCTATTAGTGTATTCATGCACTATTTATGACAACTTACATTTTTCATCTTTATTGGTATAGAATAAAATAGAAAGAAAATTAATAGACGACTACATTATTACATAGTATTATTCTATGAGATGAACAACTTTCTTCGTGCACTACTGTGAGCGAATATATCTACAATTTTATTAATATATACATACGATACATTGTATCTATCTGATGGGCAACTTCATTTTCAATACTACATTGCTTAAAAAACGTTGCGTTGTATGCGCAAAATAATATAACAATAACACATTTTTACATATATTAGACGACAAGATGGGGCCCCTGACATACTGCCCCCCCCCCCCGCAAGCTTCATGCTTGGGGG
The DNA here is from genome assembly GCF_917563875.1 of Diabrotica virgifera virgifera. Taxonomy (NCBI): domain Eukaryota; kingdom Metazoa; phylum Arthropoda; class Insecta; order Coleoptera; family Chrysomelidae; genus Diabrotica; species Diabrotica virgifera. Next base: position 68,542,274 of record NC_065445.1, on the reverse strand, counting down.
CCTCTGTTACGCCCCTGATGACAGCCTGTTTCGACCTTAATATCTGTCACATATGTCACTAGGCATGCATAAGTTGATTAGTTAAACCCGTGAGTAATGAACTATTACTCACGGGTAAAGTAATAGGTGTTATCATCTATTCAAAAATAGTGATTAAGGAGCATGTTATTAAACGGTCCTAGAAAAACCATTTTATTATACACTTTTTAACGAATTTTTTGTTGTTTCCTGACCGTGAGAATTTGTAAATAGAAACTTTTTAATTCCTGGGTTAATAAAACACTTTATTAATGTTTAAACGTTTCGACTATTTGACATTTTCAATAAGCACTTTATGCAGTATGATGCAAAAGTGTGAAATCAATTCATTATTTCAGAAATAGACGACTAGCAAAAAAATCTTGCTATCTATATGTTGAACATTACGTCATCAGTGTTCGCGTATTGACGTACTCGAAGATTTTTTAAAATACAAACCCAGTTCACGGGAACCACATTTGAAAGGTCTTCTAATCGGCTTTGCAATCATGTATTATTCGATTATTTATTTCTACAGGGTTAACCAAAATTATGCAGTTAAAGATGACGAAAAACTATGGAATAAATTCAATATTTTAAAAATAGACGTCTTGTAAAAAAATTTAAAACACGTCAATTTTAATTTTTAATTGGCCATCAATTGCTATATTATGTGTTGGAGATTACGGCATTGGTGTTCGCGTAATGACGTAATCGACGATTTTTTAAAATACAAACCTAGTTTATGGGAAACCTCATTTGAAAGGTCTCCTAATCGGCTTTTCAGCAATATATCATTAGTCCTGATTCTTCAATTGGAGATTATCTTCAGATTAAAAATAATCTTCAGTTAAACGTAATATTGCGTTGTTCAATGCAAGTTTAACACTTAACCATCTGTTAACCAGAGATTATCTTAATCGCCCAAAAACGAAGGATTAACGGTGTTAACTAGAGATTTGTAACCTTATTTTCTGGTTTTAAATTAAATATTGTCAAGAAAATTCCAGATTAAAACAACCATAGTTATTGCACTATAATACACTCGGGTGCAAAATTAACCGGACACCTTAAAAATGGGTAATTTTTGATGTCTCGCAATTCCTAAACCTGTTGTCCGATTTAAGTGATTTTTTAATATGTTATAGCTTTATTCTTTAACAATACCGTTTTAATAATATTGTTGCTAAACAGGTAAATTTTCATTGTATACGAGGTGTACCAATGAAACTGTGTTTTTTCTTAAACTTCGCATCACCCTGTGGAATATTCTAGCATTTACAAAATACTGAAATTGAAATTTAACTACAGCCTCATGTTTTCTAAACATTTTGCTTTTTGGTTCATTCGCGTACATTGGACCATTAAAAAGTTAGGTAATTTAACAACTAGCCATGTTTTTCATCAATACAGGGTCTTTTTAAATAAGTATGACAACCTTTAAAGGGTAATTCTGCATGAAAAAATAATGATAGTTTGCTTTATAAACGGTATGTCCGCAAATGCTTTTTTTCTGAGATAGGGGGTGTTGAAATTTTTCTTACAAACTGATGATTTATTTATTGCTTTAAAACCGGTTGAGATATGCAAATGAAATTTGGTGGGTTTTAAGACGTAGTTATTGCACATTTTTGACATACAACTAAGAATTTAATATTCACCATTGGCGCGCATACGGGTAATATGACAGCTCATATTACCCGTATGCGCGCCAATGGTGAATATTAAATTCTAACTTGTATGTCAAAAGTTGTATAATAACTACGTCTTAAAACCCACCAAATTTCATTTGCATATCTCAACCGGTTTAAAGCAATAAATAAATCGTCAGTTTATAAGAAAAAATTAAGCATTTGCGGACATAGGTTTATAAAGCAAACTGTCATTATTTTTTCATGTAAAATAACTCCATAAAGTTTGCCATGCTTATTTAAAAACATACTGTTTTGATAAAAAACATGGCTAACTGTTAAAGTACCTAACTTTTTAACGGTCCAACATAAGCGAATGACTCAAAAAACAGATTGTTGAGAAAACATGAGGCTATATTTGGGTTTAAATTTGAGTATTTTGTAAATGTTAGAATACTCCACAGGGCGATGCGAAGTTTGAGAAGAAAACACAGTTTCATTGGTACACCCGGTATACAATGAAAATTTACCTGTTTAGCAACAATTTTATTGGAACGATATTGTTGAATAATAAGGCTATAACATATTAAAAAATCGCTCAAATCGGACAACAGGTTTAGGAATTGCGAGACATCAAAAATTACCCATTTTTAAGGTGTCCGGTTAATTTTACACCCGAGTGTACATTGCATTGTTATTGCTACTTTTGAATCGTAGATAAGATTTAAAATAATCTATTATAATTTCGTGTCTACATATTAATAGTTATGGCTATTGCTAATAATGGTGTCTTTGATTTTGAAGATGGAGATATCACAGAAGACGAAGAGGTCTTAGCTGTTGTTAATATTTTTTCCTCTACGAAAAAATCCTGTTTTTCGAGTAAAATAAAACTATTTTCATAAGTGGTCAGATAATGAGTTTTTGAATAGATTCCGTTTACCAAAGGAAACAGTTTTTATGATTGTTGATCGTATAAGAGACAGGATAGCTCTTCCTACAAATAAGTATGGACTTAAATGCAAACAAATGCCATGCTATAACTTTTACTCGACTGAGAAACTTTGAGAATAGTTCTTACTATATACGGGACACTAGGTTACAATTAGTTGACTCAGTTATAGATCTGGGTGTTATTCTTGATACTAACTTGAATTTCAACCTACACATTAATAGCATGGTTTCTAAGTCATGAAAGATGCTTGGCTTTGTTAAAAGATGTAGCTATGACTTTACGACTGGTCGTTCTTTAAAACTTCTTTATTGTTCTTTGGTTAGACCACATTTAGATTATGCATCATGTGTTTGGTCACCTCAATATAATTGTCACATTAATAAAATCGAACAAGTTTAGCGTAAATTCTTACGTTATTATGCTTATAAGATGCATTTTACTGGTCAAAGTTATGAGTCCTTATACTGCAAATTATTCGACTTGACTCATTACAGAGTCGTTGTCAACATAAAGATCTTTGCTTCTTATATAACTTAATTCATGGTCATAAATTCTGTATCTCACTCTTAAATAAAATTGGTCTACGTGTACCTTCAAGAACCACCCATTCTTTGACCACCTTCCACGAAGTCATTAACCGTACAAACTATGGTTCAAGTTCCTATTTCTGTAAAACTATTAAATTAGCAAACACATTATCTCCGCATATTGATTTTTTTATGAACGACTTTACTGCGTTTTCCACACAATGAGATTTATATTTAAATTAATGTTTTAATTTCAGGACTGATTTGTCAATTACTGTTATTGTCTTTGTTCTAAGATAAGTTGTACATATTTGTCAATTTCAAAATGTTTTAGATATTTAGATTTTATTACTTTATATTATAGGACTAGCTCTCAATTGTTAAATGAGAGCAAGTAATTTTATTATTGTTTATTATGTATTTACCAATTTTGTACTAGATCTTATTTTGAATTGTTTTTCTAGTTCGTGTGACATTTTAATTGTATTATGTACTAATGGACTTCGGTTCGTCAATAAATAATAAATATAATAGTTCATTAAAAATATATAATGTTACCGTCCAAACCCGATTTCAGGACAAACTAGTTTGGCCTATTGGGCTATTTTTTCCCAGATTTTCATTTTCTCGGAATTTGTAACTGCATCACTTTCTTATTCTCGAGAATATGTTTATATTTTTTAACAAAAGATATTAATATTTCTTCTTCATCTGCCGTAAAGCTCGCAGATCTTTCTTTTATTATTTTATTCCATTTTTTGAAATTTAAATTTAAAACACGAAAATAATCACTGACATGGGGGCTCCACTGCGTCAAAAGTCATGAACACCATCGTTTATACCACGGAACACATTTTTCGGTACAATTTTCACGATAAAATTTGTTCCAAGTCGTTAATTAATAACTGGCAACATTGTTACTGCTTTAGTATTTGAGTTTAATAAATCCGAAAGTTAACCTGCATTGAACAACTTAATTAGAAATAATCTTCGAATTAAATTTAATCATGGTTTACTTAATCCATGAGTTAACCATTGATTGAACAACTAGCCCTAAAATATTTATTTCTACAGGGTTAACCAAAATTATTTACTTAAGTAAAATATAATTACAATAAATATTCAATCACTAAACTAAATTACATTAGGAGATACATAATATACTATCCGTCTTTTTGATTGCATCATTCTTGCTGTCGCCAATTGCAATATTTCTTATAATTTTCCTGTATATTACTAAATATTTATTATAAGTTAATTGCAATAACAAATAAAGAGTTTTGGTCAACCTTGTAGAAATAAATATTTAAATAATTCAATAATCGTTTCACAGGTGATTCGGAGACCTTTCAAAAGAGTTCACATTAAGTAGTTCCCCGTTGATTTTTATTCCATGTTATGGCTAACTCAAGTGCATTTTAACTGGTCCGAGTTAACATTGAACAATGTTGGCGACAAAATGCAACCTTGTCTGATTCCTTTTTGTATGGAGATTTCATCGGTGTAGTTACATACTCAATCAAAATGACAATTTAGCCGTATAAAATACATTTTTTTACAGTAAACGACTTATTTTTTTAATTAAAATTGTAGTTGATTCTCATAAAATATAATAGTTAATGTGTATATTTTTATGTTGTAAATGTTAATAATACGAAGTTTTTTGTACAATAATGTGTTAAAATTTTGTTGTTATGTTTTAGTTCTTTTCAAGAATACCCGGAGTCGTCCCTATTAAAGTTTTCTGAACTTTATATTAAGATTTATTCCTTCTTGAAGATACCTGAAATGATTCTGTATAAAGCTTACAAATGTGAATTTTACTTTTAATAAAGAATTTTTTATTATATTTATCAAATATCATAATTTTGTGGCCTATATCAGTGATAAAAATAAATCTCCTGAAATATTTGTAAATTTAACTATCGGAACAAAATAATAGATATCGCAACGCAACGGTCTAGTAAAAATAGTGATTTATTTTTTGTTGTGAGGTTTAAAACTTAATTTGACAGAAGTTGCTCTACAACCAAGCACATCTGCTCATAGCCAATGCTAATGGTAACTTTAATAGAAAAGCGAAAAGTCTATAAGATAAAAAAATCACTATTAAAATAAAAATTAAAATAACAAATAATTATTTAAATCTGAAAACTTTCCTTGTTTTAATCTCTTTCTGGTACATCCTTAATGTCTTTCTTTTACAATTTATAAGAAAAATAGACGACGAATATACAAAACGAAAAGGACTGTATAATATGCAGTCACATTCCGCTTTCATTCGTCCAGGAAAAGATCAGAAAGAAAGTTCCTAGTACTCAAATCTGAGTAAAGATAGAAATGAAAAAGACAGTTTAGTTTTCCTTTTGAATCGGAGGCGATGCAAAATCTCTAGACAGCTGTCTCTGTCGTACAGACTTCTTCAGTAGAGCTGCCTGCACAACTCTGAAGCAAAACGAAACTAACTGTCTATTTTAAGTTACTTACTTACTCAAGTCATCCTCTTGTACCTTACGGTGTCGAGGTAAGTGGAGAAATCAGACGTCTCCATGCCTTTCGGTCAGTAGCTAGTCTTTCTGCTTCTCTCCACCCAATATTTCTTTTTACGCAAGCCTTTCCAATATTTGCGTTCCACGTTCTTGCTGTCCTGCCTCTTCGTCGTTTTTTGTCGGATGCCGCTTTCCATACCCTCTTTACAGTTCTACCTTCACTCATTCTCGCCATTTGTCCGAACCACGATAACTGTTTCGTTTCAAGTCTGTCTAAGGTCCTTCCAATACCGCACCTTTCACGTATGTCTTCATTTCTTATACAATCACGTCGGGTCACTCCGGATACCGCACGTAAATATCGCATTTCGCATGCTTGAATTTTACTACGGATGTTGTCGTTCATTGTCCACGTTTCACTACCTTAGAGTAACACCGGCTCGTATACAGTTTGAAATACTTTCATTTTAGTTTTCAAGCTTACTTCTTTGTTCCTAATAAAACTTTTATTTAGTGCATAGTATAATTTTGTTGCACTCATTACCCTGCTGTTTATTTCTGGTTCTATATTTCCTTGTCCATTCATTGTTCTAGATACTTGAACTTCTCTACTTGTGTAATGGTCTCATTATTCAGCTTTACATTTATATTTTCTTGAGTTTTCGATATTACTAAAGCTTCTGTTTTTTCAATATTTATTTTCATCCTAAATTTCTTAAAAGCTTCATTCCAAACATTCACATTCACTTGCAAGTCTTTTTCTGATTTTGCCTATTTGTCTATTTTAAATGGAAATTTAAAAATAGTTTAATATCCACCTTTGAGACGCTTCCTGCGACATCTCTTATAGAAAAGCGAAACGTCTCAGATAAAAAATTCACTATTAAAATAAAAATTAAAATAGCAAAAATAATTATTTAAATCTGAAAACTTACCTTGTTGCAACCTCTTTCTGGTACATCCTTAATCTCTGCCTTCTACAATTTATAAGAACAAGAGAGGACGAATATAGAAAACGGAAAGGACTCTACAATATGCAGTCACATTCCGCTTTCATTCGTCTAGTAAAAGGTCCGAAAGAAAGTTCCTAGTACTCAAATCTGATTAAAAATAGAAATGAAAAAGACAGTTTACGTTTCCTTTCGATTAAGAGGCGATGCAAAATCTCTTGACAGCTGTTTCTGTCATACAGACTTCTTCAGAAGAGCTGCCTGCACACATCTGAAGCCAAACGAAACCAACTGTCCATTTTAAGTGGAATTTTAAAAATAGTTTAAAATCCACTTTTGGGACACTTCCTGCAACATCTCTTAGATAAAAGCAAAAGTCTCAAATAAAAAATTCACTATTAAATGCGCTTTTCTATAAGAGATGTCGCAGGAAGCGTCTCAAAAGTGGATTTTAAACTATTTTTAAAATTCCTCTTAAAATAGACAGTTGGTTTCATTTTCCTTCAGAGGTGTGCAGGCAGCTCTACTGAAGAAGTCTATAAAACAGAAACAACTGCCTGGAGATAGTGCATCACCTCTGAATCGAAAGGACACATAAACTGTCTTTTTCATTCGCAACTTGAATGTAAAAAAATATTGACTTGTAATTTGTAAATATGCTTATCTCTGAGGTATACAGTTCCAAGTATCAACGGGCGGTGAATCTATGTGAGTCTGGTGATACAACACATAATCCATGATATGTACTATCGTAACTTTTACCCCTATAGTACCGTATTTGATACGGAGAACTTTGGTTCTCGACGACCTAAAGGCTTGATTAAACGCTTAAAATTTAGGTTTTGTTATATAGATTCGGATTAGAACGTCCTGCGATGTTGTCCGATGCCCAATTGCCATCGCGCCCTATCATTACAATCTTCTTCTGTCAGTCCTCGTTCGCTCATTGATCTTCGAACTCCTTCCATCCACGATTTCTTTGGTCTTCCTCGTTTCCTGTGTTCCGGTGGTATCCATTTTGCTACTTTCTTTGGTAGTCTATCTTCTGGCATTCTTTGAACATACCTATACCATATAAGCTGTTTTCTATCTATGCAGTCAGTCACAGTTTCTTTTAGACTCATTTCTTCCTTAATTGTGTTGTTTCAAACCCTATCAAGTTTCGTTTTTCTAGCTGCTCTTCTTAATTCATCCATTTCTGTGGCTTCTATTTTCCGTAGTTGATGTTCTTTCAGACGCCACGTTTCAGATCCGTACAGCAGTGTGCTTTTTGTCATTGTGTCATATATTCTCAATTTTCTTTGTTTTCCGATTTCAGTACTCCATAATATTCCATTCAGAGATTTAATTAATTTTCTAGCTTTATTTATTCTACTGTTTATCTCTCTGCATCATCCGTTCCTTCTTTGTTAAAATTTATTCCCAGGTATCTACAGTCTTCATATCGTTTTATTTTTTCCAGTTGCAGGTCAGTAGTTTCCTCTCCTACGCAGAGGTACACCGTCCTTTCCATGTTTATTGTCAGACCCCATTTTTCAAATTCCTCATTCAATTTTCGTGTCATGTACTCGAGATCCTCTTTGTCATTTGCACATATTACTTGATCATCGGCAAATTGGAGGGTATACAAACAAGTGTCATCGTCCACCTGTATGCCCATTCGTTTGCATTTCGATTTCCACTGGTGGAGAGCTTTACCAAGTGTCGGTGATATGCAGCACCCCTGTCGTAGGCCTTTATCGACTCTGAATGGTTTCGATATTCTGTTGCCTAATTTTATCTGGGCTTCCATGTTGTTGTATATATTCTGAACAGCCTTTATGAGTGTATGATTGATTGAAGTTTCCTGTAGTACCTGCCATAGTTTCGAGATAGGTATGTTGTCATTTGCTTTTTCTAAATCTATGAATGTAAGGTGTGTTGATCTATTCCGTCCTAGTTTCTTCTCTATAATTTGTTTCAAGCAGAACACGTTGTCTGTGCAAGATCTACCAGCTCGAAACCCGCTCTGCTCCTAGCTTTTGTTATCTATTTTAATAATTCCTTAAGTTCTACTATTGCAGAATAATCAAACAGATGAGAGACATCATTAACGACGACGTGTGTTGCCTTACTTATGAAGCAAAAACTGTACGTTTAGGGGGTAAAAAAAAATAGTTGAAGGCTCAGGCCGAGAAATTCAATAAGGAGAGATTAATATATGTACCGGGTGTCCCAATAAGAATGGCTCTCGGCCATATCTCAGGAACCGTTTATAGTAGAGCTTTGAAATAAAAATTTTTATAACAAAAGTTGCCTCAGGAAAAGGCTGGAAATTATTTTCATAATTGTGGGTCCACCGCTAGAGGGCGTAATTGAATATCAAAAATAAAAAAATCTAAATTTTACAAAATTTTCCTAATGAAGGGGCACTGGAAATCCGATTATTGTATTCTTAATCAAATTCTGCGCATATTTGATTTAACAAGTTTAACTCTACCTTTGCAAATAAGAGGTGGGGGTGAGTGGGAACCTTGTTATGAAAAAATGGCTGTAAGTCCGGTTCTGCTAAATCAAATTTTGAAAACTGGGTCTTGTTGAAGACAGATCTTTCTCTTCAATGTAAGCGTGATAATTTTGAACCATCCTAATAAGTAATAAGCCAGCTGGGAGGCGTTATTTAATTATTTTCAGAAATATAGTTTTCTTTGGAAAATATTAAATACAAGTATGCATTTTTAATCATATTTTATAAAATTAGATTAAATTAGCAATAGAATAGCGAAAACCGCATGTCGATACCGTTTTTCTATCTCAAGATATCTCGAGAAACGTGTAAATTTTATACATAACTGTTACTATCACCGGTAAACTAAGTTAATGAAAAGTAGTGTGCTGTGGAAAAAAACAAAATAACATTTTCCAGATGTCAACGTATAAAAATATAATTAATTAAAACAACAATATAAAGAGAAACAATACTATTAAAATTAAATATATCACAGAACAAAAAGAACTACTTAGTGATGACCTAAATATTCAAATTGTTGCCCATCATACACTACTCTAGAATACATTATCCAGAGAATACTAAACGCCATTCAAAGCATATCGAGAGCAGAAATTGAGACTGCTGTTCAATCTACTCTTGAAAGAGTAAATGTTTGCAACGAAAATGATGGGCAAAAATTTGAACGTTTATGTCATCACTAAATAGTTGTTTTTATTTCTTTGTAATAGGGCTTTTCAACGTTTCTCATTTGTTTCGAGCCTCTGTCATATGCCGTATAATCCGTGTATAATATTAATATACGAGATATGAACGAGGCTCGAAACAAATGAGAAGCGTTGAAAAGACCTAATATACGTTGACAGCTGGAAAATGTTTCTTTGTTGTTTCCATAGCACACTACTTTTAATGAATTTCGTTTACCGGTGACAGTACCAGTTATGTTTTGAAATTTACACGTTTTGTAAGATATCTCGAGATAGAAAAAAGGTGTGAACATGCGGTTTTCGCTATTCTGTTGCTAATTTTGTCTAATTTTATAATATGGTATTAAAAATGCATGTTTGTATTTAATATTTTCGAAGGAACACTAGATTTCTGAAAAAAATTAAATAACGCCTTCTAGCTGGCATATTACTCAGTAAGTTGGTTCGAAAACATAACTTTTACATTGAAGAAAAAGATCTGTCTTCAACAAGACCAAGTTTGCAAAATTTTATTAAGCAGAACCGGACTCACAGCCAGTTTTTCATAACAAGGTTCCCACTCACCCCCACCTCTTATTTCCAAAGGTAGACCTAAACTTGTCAAATCAAATATGCGTAGAATTTTATGAAGAATACGACGATCGGATTTCCAGTGCCCCTTCATTAGGAAAATTTTGTAAAATTTAGATTTTTTAATTTTTGATATTCAATTACGCCCTCTAGCGGTGGTCCCACAATTATGAAAATAATTTCCAGGCTTTTCCTGAGGCAACTTTTGTTCTAAAATTTTTTATTTCAAAGCTCTACTATAAACGGTTCCTGAGATATGGCCGAGAGCCATTCTTATTGGGACACCCGGTATATAGAACTATCTTCACCCAACTTTTTGGGCAATTTGAGATTTTCAGGCAAAAGTAAAATCAGTTTACAAATGACAACAAATGCGATTTTCGAAAAACTGGCTATTTTTACACAGCTGTATCTTCGAATATCTTACCCAAGAAGCAATTGGACGTAATATTACGACGTCTTAACGTTGGATTAAATGCCCCAACGTTAATACGCGACGTTGCGACGACAGACGGCGAGATATTTTATCGTCAAATTACGTTAGTTTTTAGGACTTTGGTCTTGTAAAGTAATAGTATAAAATTCTCTACCACAGAAGTACGGCCGACACACTTCATTTTTACCAAATAGGTTAATAATCTTGGAGGATATTAAATCATCAGAAACTAAGATGCATGACGGCCTGTTGATACTTATTTAAGTAAGTTCCTACTCTATACAGAATATAACCTAAGTGACTTGTATAATTATTTTATTAATCATCTGCCTCATTGCATAATGCGGTCGAAAATTTACAAACGCAAGGAAGTGTACTGTTAAACTAGGTATAAAAATTGCTAAAAACTGAAAGCGCCTCAGAAATTTACAGGTTAAATCGAACAAAACGGTAAAAATAGAAATAACCATCGTAATTAAAAAAACATATTATTATGTCTAGACCCATACAAAATTATCCTTAATTTATATATAAACAAAATTCGTTAATTAAAATCAAATATTCATTAAAATCTAGCAGAAAAATTGCCAAACATTATGTTTCAAAAAATGGCTGAACCATGGCATTTTAACTGATTTGGACAAGGACACCCCCTGCCGACCTTTAGTATAACCTATTTTTACCTTGCACACCTCGAATTTACCTATTGGTATACCTAATACGTCCTAAAGTAAGCGAAAACAACCTGGTCTTGACGACAGACTCCCGACGACCGGTCGTCGTCGTGAACACGCCTTAATCTGGTGGACAGATTTACTTTACGACGTTGGATAGTCGTCGACGTTTTTTAGTAAATTACAGGTATCTTATAAAAAAAACTTTGACGTCAGGTTAACGTATACAACTTTACTTACGTACTACGTTGTTATTACCTACGTGTATTGTCGTTCTCACCTTCCCGCAAGTACACGCAGCAATCTACCATATACCTACTGAGAAAACACCCGGCGTCTCCTGAACGTTGGGTTCGATACTAATAAATACTCTGTAATACCCGACGTCAGCTTAACGTTAAACCTTATTAAACCTTAACCTAATAAATAACGTTGCTATTCTCAACGTTGGATTGTCGTTGTCGTCTTCCCGAAAAATACGTCTACCATACTCGATAAAACACCAACGTCCTCTGAACGTTGGCATCTATCCTAAAAAATACGTTGTAATTCCCGACGTTGAGTAGTCGTTGATGTATGCCACTTAATTGCACTTATACTACAGATAGGTTAAGACCGACGTCAGCTTAACGTCAAACCTTATCCTAATAATTGACGTCGTTATTCCCGATGTCGGTTGGTCATCAGATTATATTACTTATTAGCAGCAACGTTGGTCTATAGGAAAATCAGACGTTGTCCTTGGTTAAGGCTTATTGTGAACCAATTTTGTCCTTAAATTTAACGTCCCATTAGGGCAAAATTGGTTGCAGGTCGTAAAATTGCTACTTGGGTTAGATGGATTTTAAATTAAAAATTCTCGCTTGAAAGGTATTTAAAAACCCTTTCATTTGCCGGTTTCTACATTTTTTCCTAGTTTTGTTAAATTTTGAAAATTTTGTAAATTTTCTTTTCGGACTTCTTATAAAAAAGAACGTATCTTTTCCGGGTTTGCAAATTATTTCATCAAAAAGTTGACATTATAACAAGCAAAATTACCTTGTGCGCTAAAATCGTCCACTGGGCTGATGGATATAGCTCTTCAAATATAGGGCAAAAAGGGCTATTTCTGACCCTTTCGAGGGGCATATCTCAGGGTCACCTAGAGAGCTATAAAATAGCTGTAGGCTACTTTTTGGAGGTACAATAATATACTAAAATTTGGTAAAACGCCGCAGAGCGGGTATTTAGATATGCTGACGACTGGACCCTTGCAACAAGCCACCAATTTTTAGAAACTACAAAATCACTCTCACAAATGACCTATCCGCCCTTAGCGAATACTTTAAGAAATGAAGATTACAACCAAGTACTAAAAAACTGAAGTATCACCTTTTCATCTTAACAACAGGCTGACAAACAGAATTACAAGCGTATTTTAATAAAAAACTGTTGAAACGGAGTAAATACTCGAAATATCTTGGAGCTACTCTAGACAGAACGCTCACATTCAGAGAACATCTGACTAAAAAAGCAGCAAAACTGAAAAAACTTAAAGGCAAAAAACCGACGGCCAAAACACCGACACGCCAGAATTCCGACAGGCCAAAATCTCGACATGCAACAATCCTTGCATAAGTAAAAATTCCAACCACTACATTTCGAATATTTATTGTTTCCTTTTCAAATGCAATACCAATTCATATTGAAATTGAAAAATTAATTACTTACGAATAAGTACGGGTACTATTATTATGTATTTTAAAAGAAAAAACTATTAAACACTTATATAATTTTATAAGTAATATAATAGCTATACTTACTGAAATGGAAGGTTGAAAGTGACATGATAATATATATTATATGAAAGTAAATTCTAATTCAGGATTTGATTATACTTATATATTATTGGACTATATATTGGCAACAAAAAATAATTTAATTCATGTACCCATGTTAGAAATTTTATTTAGAAAATTAGTTCATATTAAATGGTAACTACTTTTGTTTAGTAACAAAAAATAAAAGACAGATGGCCATAAACAAAAAACAAGAAATAAATGTAATTATATGTTAAAAAGAAACTTATCAAACCTGTCGGGATTCTGGCCTGCCGGGATTTTGGCCTGTCGGGATTCTGGCGTGTCGGGATTTTGGCTCGGGTTTGGGGTAGACCCATTTAAATGCATTCATTTTTGTTTTGAATCCTGAGAAAACTAATACGTATTTAAAAAAAAATTAAACGCAGATTGAAATTTTACATTATTACCGAGGGCCGAAAGTCCCTGAAAACTTCTATAATTTTTATTTTTATAAGTTACAGGGTTGAAAAAGAAAGAAAATTTAGTGTGATTTTTAATTTCAAATATTTCATCCAAAAGAAACTTTCTGTTTATTCTAAGGGACTTTCGGCCAAAATAATAAGTCGATAATAATTCGGCCTAAGCAAAATAGCGTAACGCGCGGGCAGTCGATCGGTGGTCAATCTATCTCTTTTTACTAAGCGATCCCGCTCATATGACGGACAAAGATGGCTAGACCACTCAAAGTGAATTTTGACCAATGACATCCTTGATATCGGCGTTACACATCGATGCATACAGCGGCCCATATTTTACCTTATCTATTCGTATTATATCTATGCTTTTGGCTTTCGGTAATAATGTAGTCTTACATTCTGCGTTTTAATTTTTCAAAATGAATTATTAGTTTTCACAGGATTTGAAAAAAATGAATACCTTTAAATAGCATTGGACCAAGATTTTACGCCTACCCCCCTTAACAATATATTACAGACACTCTCCGGCACTACATGGGGGTCCACAGCATTAACCTCTGCTCTGCTCTTGGCATGATATATCCGGTGGCAGAATACTGTGCAGCGGTGTGGTTAAATAACAGGCATACCCACCCCTACAATGTGGCTACCCACCCTTAATAACATAGCACCACCCAACCTACGCCGCGAACATATGCATTGGTTAAAGAATACAACAAAATTTATGTTGTCCTCCTAGTCTACAACGACATTCCCGATATTCTTGGAAACCGTCTCCGATCAAAGTTACCTTCTCTGAAATCCGTGTATAGGATTTATATTAGCATTCAAAAAATAAGAGTAATCTATATCGATTTAATTTTAAAGTCTCAAACGAATATTATTTACATGCATTGTTTTGGTTTCGTAAAAGTAGGTGACATTGCTCAAGCGCTGCAGCAATCCAATTTTGACTTAAATGACCGATGGAGAGAAGACTGGGAAAGTAAGACAGATCCGCATTACCATAGTCTACCGTACATCATAGACAAACCTGGTGAATTTGAAATTTGAACGTCCCCGTAAGATTGGGGCAGCCCTTAGTCGAATCAGAACAAACCGTGGAAGATGCGCCGACTCCCTCTACAGATGGGGTAAACTTTCCTCGTCTTCTTATGACTGCGCCGCTGCAAGACAGACGATCAGGCACATACTACAGGACTGCCGGTGCAGAACATACAAAGGCGAACCTACAGACTTTGTAATGGCAACCGAAGGGTCATGTATAAAAAACTGGACACCTTTTTGTGATGTGTTGTATAATGTACTGATATAACAATAATACAACAAGTTGTAATAATATAATAAGAACTGCTTTGGATGTAGGTAAGTTAGACCATATTATTTTCTTCATTCCTGGATGTACAATTAGTTAGTATAATTAATGTAACACCCTATATTGAAGTTAATGTTGTTGTATTTATTGTATAAATTAAACATTTAATGTTTTTTTCAAGTGAAGTGATTCCTAGGTCAACTTTAGATCATGCATGTAATATCATGTAGACAACACATAAAATGCTCTTAACGCAGTGAATGAACTTGTTATCTATCACTCCCTCTACAAATGCAAATGAACTGATAACTTATTGAGATAATTCGGTCTAGGAAGAACAGACAGCGTCTGTTTATATTACATGTATTACATAAATTTTTCCGCTCTTGATTTGTCTTAACGACAGAAAATATTTACTTTGTACTTGAGTAGTGACTCGATGGTCTATCAGGCCAAGGCTACTATGTAAAACGTTAGTTTTTTAAAATAAATAAATAATCTACATTATCGGGATTTTCAATACCTTTCATAAAACTGAACACCTACATATTTTACAAAAAAAAATTGTTTTATTTTTTTAAAAAAATAAATTAATTTGTCCTGATAGATCACCGTCGTTTGTCTATGTACGTTTTTTCATATACAGGCAGGGCCGCCGAGAGGGCGGTACAGCCGGTACATTTTACCGAGGCCCGGTGATGTAAGGGGCCCGGTGTCAACCAGACCAAAGATGTAATTTTTTCCGTTTTTTTTGCTCTTCACTTTATGTCCATAATACTCGTTTAATTAATACTCGGCTTTTTTTAATATGATCTTTAATTGATTTGGTGTAAAATTTTAACAGCAATAAATCACAGAAGTCAAATGCTGCAGTGCAGTCAGATAACTAGAGATATGGAGATTAAAAATATATCAGGGCTTCTAAAATTTACAAAAAATCAGAAATTAATGGTCTTCCATTGTTAAAGAATCTAAATTAGTTACAAACAGCTATGGAATAAATCCACAATTTACATCAAATAAAGAAAAACAGCGCAAGAAGCCTGTGAAATTTTTTGATAATTTCCTGGGCCTGGTAGTGATGCGACTGATAATTTGGGCCCGAAGCAATATTCCGCTGTGAACTATTTATTATTGTCATATAATAAGCGATTTAATAAGAATATTTAATGCGTCCAATGAAATTCATTCGCTATTTAACATTTTATGGACATACCGAGATGAAGATGACGAGAATATTAAAGAAAATTGATATATTGCAATTGAGTTTTATAAAGAAGACATCAGTGAAGAATTGATAGATAGAATTTTTCATTTGAGAGCGATATACAAGGATAATATTGGTGGATCTCAACTTTCTCCAATCTTCTCCTTTACTTGCCATCTCCGCGATTAAGGTTGGCAATCATCATTGCTATTCTAACTTTTCACACTACAGCCCGAAAGAGTTCAGTTGAGCTGCATCCAAACCATTATCTGAGATTTCTCAGCCAGGACATTTTTCTTCTACCTATGCTGCGCCTTCCTTGAATCTTTCCGTGCAATTTCTCCAATAGATTTACTTAATAAAATTAAACATCTCAAATTAGATTCATTATTTTCTAACGTCGTTATTGCGTTAAGAATATTTTGCACATTGCCGGTGACAGTCGCAGAGGTGAAATGATCCTTTAGTTTTGTTTCCCGCATAAAGAATGCTGTGATATCTACAATGAATCAGGATTGGTTAACTCGCCTATCAACTTTGTGCATTGAGAATGATTTGGTAAAATCATGCGATTTTTCGAAAGTTATAATAGATATCTTTGCCAATCAGAAAACTTGAAAAGCACCTGTATTATAAATATTTTCACTAAGTATTACAAATAATAACGATTTAATAAAATTTATATTTGAAATATTTCTAATTACATATTTTTACTATTGATAATTTTATTTCTATAAAAGAACAATTTTTTCGCTCTTCACTTTTTGCCGGGGGCCCGCTCGTCACTTCTTGCCGGGGCCCGCTCATCCCTCTCGGCGGCCCTGCATACAGGAATTTACAGCTACCTATAGTTTCGGATATCTAAATTGATGAACAAATCTTAGAGAATTATGTAAATCGTACATATATAGTAGGGTGGTGCGAAAAAAGTCGAAGTTGATAATTCCGTGTCGCTATAGTGCGGAAAAGTTGCGATTGGTAATTACAAGAAAAACAAAAAAACAATTGGTACACAATTGGTAACAATGGTATACATTTTTAAAAAAACAATTATTCAAATCGGACTTTATCTTCCGATCCCGCAACGGGCTTAAAGATTATGAAAAAAATGGAATGTTACCTTTTTTTCAAAATTTTTTGTTTATTCTCCATGTACGTTTTATTTATCACTATAGTAAAATTTATATACAGTTTGCATGGATAAGTGATAAAAAAAATAGTTTTACGCAATTGACGAATATCTTCCGATCCCGCAAGGTCCATCAAAATCTACAAAAATTTGAAATTTTTTATGATTTTGATAAATTAAAAAGCATTTAGTTATCTCATTTTTCTGTTACATTGTAAAGCACTTCGCTTGTTTAGATATTGTGTGACAATATTAAAACAACCCAGAACTCAAAACGAGGGGGTGGTTGCACTTCTAGCTCCACAGGCACCCTTGTCTTCAACCAACCAATGAGTGTGTGTGTTTTTACATTATTTAAATATGTACATTTCTTTTTCACCTGTTTGTGTCCAGCTCTTAAACGCCAACTTTGTACATATTGTGATTTGGTTGTAAAATCTGGCAGCATGGACCTTGATTTAAGTGTTGCCCTGATGAATCCATCCCTTTATTGAGGCCCACATACATTAGACATTAGACGATGTTTCCATGACCAACTTTACGCACCGCTAGACAGCATGTAGCCTGATGTAATGCAGGAACTCATATCTTCATTTGAAACTATTCGAAGAACTGATGGAGAATTTAGTTTTGTAACATTATAGTCTATTATTTCAGTGTAGTCCTGTGCTTGAAAATTTAAAGTAGGAGAGATGAAATTTCTAACACTTTTACCTTTGGATTTAGTCTGTCCGGCTTTTAACACTCTCCTTAGTCCAAGCTCTCTAATGTGTTTCCCTTCTCCCTACTACTTGAAATTTTGTAGCATAGGACTAAACTAAAATAATAGAATGGAATGTTACAAAACTATCTTCTCCACCACTTCCCCGAAGAGTTTCAAATAAAGATATAACTTCTTGCATTACATCGGGTGACATAACAGACTGAAATGTACAAAACTATCACTGCCACACGCAAGCTGACGAGCGATGTCTAAAGTTGGTCACGGAAGCATCGTCTAATGCTAATTATGTGGGCCCCAATCGAGAGATGGATTCATCAGGACAACACTTAAATCAAGGTCCATGCTGCAAGATTTTATCAAGAAATCACAATAAAAAGTTGGTGTTTAAGAGCTGGACACAAAGAGATGAAAAAAAAAAATGTAAATATTATGTAAATAATGTAAAAAACACACTCATTGGTTGGTTGGAGACAAGGTTGCGTGTGGAGCTAGAAGTGCAAGCACCCCCTCGTTTTGAGTTCTGGGTTGTTTAAATATTGTCATATAATATCTTAACAAGCGAATATCTTCACAGTGTAACAGAAAAATGAGATAACTAAATGTTTTTTAATCTATCAAAATCATCAAAAATTTCAAATTTTTATAGATTTTGATTGATCTTGCGGGATCGGAAGATATTGGTTAAATGCGTAAAACTATTTTTTTATTACTCAACCATGCAAACTATAAATAAATTTTATTATAGCAATAAATAAAACTTACACGAAAGATAAATAAAATTTTTTGAAAAATAGGTAAAATTTAATTTTTTTCATAATCTTTAGGTCCGTTGCGGGATCGGAAGATAAAGTCCGATTTGAATAATTCTTTTTTTATTTTTCTTGTAATTACCAATCGCAACTTTTCCGCACTATAGCGACACGGAATTATCAACTTGACTTTTTTCGCACCACCCTAATATAGGTACCTACAGATGGCATTCGCTGGGCTGGGTTTGCCCGATCGAGAATGTGTAATTCTTTTTGATATGCGATGTGCCTCAGTTTTATTTTGGTTTCGTGAGAAATACGTCTGATAATAAAGTGATTTCTCGTGAACTGTACGTGGATGATCTGATAAGTACTTAGCCTCTCCGCCCGATGGCGCCACTATCGCACGAGATATCTACTATCATGTCGTCGTCTCAATACTATAAGCGATGAGGCAATGACATGTAAGCTTATAATATGTCAATGACTATAACTAATACTACTTATAACTCGAAATTAGTAGTTCTGAGATAAACGGGTTTAAAGATTTTAAAGATATTTGTGCTGCTACCATGATGTTGGTAAATAGAGGAAAGTAATCAAATATGGAATAGTGCCCTAATATGAAAGTCCTTGATTTCTCCGAAAATATTAGTTATAAGCGCACTACAAGACCATCCTCTATTTCAGTCGCTCTCTTTATTATCGTATTCACACCTCATCTGTGTCAGATGCGCGAACGATACGTGTCTGACATGCGCGTTTTGTTTTATCGTCTCGCAGAAAATTTCAAAGGTGAATATATACAACGAACAACGAGTATTATTGGTTATTTTGCATGAATACAGACTTGTTATGCTATTGCGTATATCAATAGTACCTTTATTTTCATTTTCATATTTTATGACCTTCTGTAATTAAAACATTACGACTTGAAAAAATGTTGATACTAGTTTGAACTAATGTACAAATCCAAATATGGGCAGACGTTGGTGCCTAATTATGGAATAGTGGATTAAGTGTAAGTGGGCTCATTGTGATTATTGTGCTGGTCCAGAGTTTCATACATGGATCTGTGATGTCTGCAAGTGGATTAAGCTACTTCTTTCATTTTTCACAATTTTCTTATTTAAATTTATTTAATCTCAGATGTTTATGTCTATTTTTGTTATTGTTATGTTGGTTTATGCCTATATTCCATATATGGGTACCTATTCCATATTTGGTTACTCATTTGTGATTTTTTTTTGTTCGATTTTTTTTGTTAATTAAGATATTTAATAGAAGGCTTTTAATTACTACATAAAAATGTATGACTGATGTGTCAAACATTAAATTGTTTTCATTTCTATAAAGGTATTATTTTATATCCCCAAAACAAAATGGTATTCCATAATTGGCGACTTTCCTCTACGCATTTCACTCTGCAGCTCTAAAATAATGTTCATTAACTTTTTGGCTACTGACCTATTTAGGAATACAATGCAAATTTGATTTCTAATATGGAAAATAACATGAAAAAGTAAAGTTATCAACTTTTAGCACTACCATAATGTTAACATTTGGTAATGTCGCATGTCGTGCCAAGTTGCATCTAAGTGAACTTTTTAACAAAACTAATATTTTAAGCATTATTTTGGTGAAACTTAGCCTCCGCCATGGAGGTTGCCAGATCTGCTAACAATTCTCGAATTTTTGCATTAACATGAACCGAATTAACAGATTACGCGGTAGGCTCGATTACGAATACAAAATTTTGTATTTTGACTACAAAACCCGATTTGGTCTTCGAAACGTTAATAAAATTATTTTTTCAATTTAATTGTGGCTTATTTCCCATCTAAATAGTTAATCATATTAATTGACAAAAAAAATAATATATGTAATTTATTTAATTCAAAATACATTTTACTGCTGTCAGAAATCAGAAAAACAAATAAATGTTCGCTTAAATTAAATGTTCAAACTTCCAAAAGGCAAGTGGTTGGCTTGGATGTTGAATTTAAGCGAAAACCAATGTTTATTGGTAAAATAAACATTTATTTCTGTTTTTTTTTGACAACAGTAAAATGTATTTTGAGTTAAATAAATTACATACATTTTTCTTTTTTGTCAATTAAATTTTTTTGGCCATCCTGTATAAGTATCTATGTCAATGTTTATATTACTACTGAATAGAGAATTTAATAGCCTTTCAAATGAGTTATCACACGACCCCTATTTTCATTTAAAAAAATCATCGACGACGTCATCACGCTCAGATAGATGACGTCACTCATATGGTATATATGCCAAAATATCGTAATTTAAAAATAAAAATCGACCTGTTTCGGGATTTTTTCTTAACATCGCCAGCTTACGAAATAATGAATTTATTCCTTTTATTTGCACCATACTGTATATTTAAGAGTATATAAAATGTTTTAATTAGTAATGTAAAATAAACAATAAATATTTTATTTATATTTTCATATTTAACGAGTAACTTCATCTAAAAACCGGAGTTTGGTTAATCAGACCGTTAAAAAGGTCAAACTACGAAGAACTTTTATAACCAAGGAAGCTAATGCAATTAAATAAATCTTTACATCACGCTTTATAATATTGTTTATTTTAGTGTTTTTAAAAATTCGTATATAAAACATTGGTATATTACTGATCTGAATTTGTACAGAAACAATTTTTTTGGTAAATAACAAATTAGTCGATATGTAATGAGTGAACTGTAATAATACGGATAAAAAGCGAAATGCGAATTAAACAAATTCTCCAAAAAAATATTTAGTAAAATTGTAATATGTATAACCATACACTAATAAAAATAAATTAATTATACAATAAAGTATAAATTGACATAAATTAACTTTTTTAACAACTAGCATTTTAAAATTATCATCAACATAATGCAATCCCCCTCTGTGGCTCAGTGGTAAGAGAGCCTAGCTTTGGATCCAAGGGTTGTAAGTGCGAATCCCAGCTGGGTAGGAAATTTTTCATTATCAAAAATTTAATAAATAAAAATAATTTCTATCCTTGTGGAATCTGCACTCACGCACTCACACGTTCGGATAAAATAAGCGTTTCTTTGTAAAGATAATGAAGTCGACTTTACTAAGTAACAAGACATTTACTCAACATGCATACTCCACTAGTTTCTTACACTATAATCTGCGACTGGCTGAATGATTAATGTATACAGGGTGAGTCATGAGGAACTGTACATACTCCTACATCGTGTAGAGGCTCCTATGGGGAATAACAAATGACCATTAAAAGTGTCTGCTCCCATTGTTTAATAATATACAGGGCGAGTTTCGCATTTTGACAGAAATTTGTATTCGTCATAATTTTTGAACGGTCAAATCGATGTGTCTCTTATTTTGGTCAATCGTTACCCTATTACCACCTAATCAAATGATTTATTCAAACTAGAAAAAAATCAGATCCGGCTTCAAAAAAATTAGTTCGTTTGGGTCTTAGAAAAAATTTCACCCTGTATACGCTTTTTGAAAACTATAATATGAATTTTACAAGTTAGACAAATAGGCAATTAAAATGACATATTTGTTTTTTTCCCCACACGATTACTTAATTGTTTATAAAAAAATCAAATTTGAGTATATGAATTAAAAGTTTGGTAAAGTGAACCATAAATTTAAAAAAATAACTTTAATTACAAAAATTATTTTTTTTTAACAAATATTTAATTTATGTTACCACCCAATCAACTGATTTATACAAACTAGAAAAAAATCAGGCCCGGATTTAAAAAATTAGTTCGTTTTGGTCTTGGAAAGAATTTCACCCTGTATACTCTTTCTGAAAAGTCTAATATGAATTTTACAAATTAGACAAATAGGCAATTAAAATGGCGTAATTATTTTTTCCCCACACGATTACTTAATTTTTTATAAAAAAAATCAAATTTGACACTGAATAATTAAAAGTTTGGTAAAATGAACCATAGATTTTAAAATATTAACTTTTATTACAAAAATTAATTTTTTTTTGAACAAATATTTAACTTAAGTTACCACCCAATCAATTGATTTATACAAAATAGAAAAAAATCAGGCCCGGATTTAAAAAATTAGTTCGTTTTGGTCTTGGAAAAAATTTCACCCTGTATACTCTTTCTGAAAACTCTAATATGAATTTTACAAATTAGACAAATAGGCAATTAAAATGGCTTATTTATTTTTTTCTCCACACGATTACTTAATTTTTTATTAAAAAAATCAAATTTGTCAAAATCGGAATTTTAACCTAAAACTGAAAAAAAAATGAAATCACGGTTTAACTCGCTACAACTCTGTTCCATTTTAATATTTTTTTCTGAAATTTTACAGCACATATCTCTTACCATTGTGAATATGAAAATTGTTGTAGGCTTTCCGTCTTCTTCTCATAAAAGTTATGAATTTTTAAAAATAAAAGGTGCAGATTCGTGAATTTCAAAGTTAAATCGCAAAAATTAAGTGAAAAAAATTAAGATTTATCTATTTGATCCCGTCTATGTTAAACTATAGAGTCCAAAGAGAATTGTTATGGGTTTTAGATCTAGACGTGGTATAGAAAAAAAAAAATGGTGAAGCTTTTAATTTTGAGAAAAACGTTTAATTTTTTTATTTTTATGGTAAAATTCCGATTTTGACAAATTTGATTTTTTAATAAAAAATTAAGTAATCGTGTGGGGAAAAAATAATTACGCCATTTTAATTGCCTATTTGTCTAATTTGTAAAATTCATACTAGAGTTTTCAAAAAGCGTATACAGGGTGAAATTTTTTCTAAGACCAAAACGAACTAATTTTTTAAATCCGAGCCTGATTTTTTTCTAGTTTGAATAAATCAGTTGATTGGGTGGTAACATAAATTAAATATTTGTTCAAAAAAAAAATTAATTTTTGTAATAAAAGTTAATTTTTTTAAATCTGGTGTCTAGTAAATATTGTTCACTTTACCAAACTTTTAATTATTCATAGTCAAACTTGATTTTTTTATAAAAAATTAAGTAATCGTGTGGGGAAAAAAATAAATACGCCATTTTAATTGCCTATTTGTCTAATTTGTAAAATTCATATTAGAGTTTTCAAAAAGCGTATACAGGGTGAAATTTTTTTTAAGACCAAAACGAACTAATTTTTTAAATCCGGGCCTGATTTTTTTCTAGTTTGTATAAATCAGTTGATTGGGTGGTAACATAAGTTAAATATTTGTTAAAAAAAATTAATTTTTGTAATTAAAGTTATTTTTTTTTTAAATTTATGGTTCACTTTACCAAACTTTTTAGTCCTGTCGCCAGGGGGGGTACAACGGCCTCGTTAATTCAGATGGACTTACCCAAATTTTTTTTATGTATTTTGACCCGTAGAACACGAATTTTTTGGGTAACAGTTGATCCGGATGTCGATAAGATTGTTATAGACCAAGAACTTGAGGAATCAAATAACAGCGATTTTTGGCAAAACAAAACAATATTTTGTATTTTTTGGGTCATTTTAAGCAAAAAATATTTCTACAAGTTTTTTAGTAGGATGCACAGTTTTCGAGATAAACGCGGTTGAACTTTCAAAAAATCGAAAAACTGCAATTTTTAAACCCGAATAACTTTTGATTAAAAAATAAAATAGCAATTCTGCTTAGCGCCTTTGAAAGTTCAAGTCAAATTATGTCGGTTTTGATTATTTGCATTGCTAAAAATTTATTGTGTTATTGCTAAACAAAGCTACAAACAACTAGTGCGTGAGTGATGTTTCTATGATTTCTCATTTAAAATCGAACGAGTAGGTAGAATAGGTACTAGTGCAATCAAGACTATTTCTACGTTACATGCGTTAAAACGCATGTAAAAGCACGGGAAACCCTACGTGTTTATAGCTTTGTTAAACAATAAAAAAATAAATTTTTACCAATGCAAATAATCAAAACCGATATAATTTGACTTAAACTTTCAAATGCGGTAAGCAGACTTGCTATTTTATTTTTTAATCAAAAGTTATTCGGGTTCAAAAATTGCAATTTTTCGATTTTTTTAAAGTTCAACCGCGTTTATCTCGAAAACTGTGCATCCTACGAAAAAACTTGTAGAAATATTTTTTACTTAAAATGGCCCAAAAAATACAAAATATTGTTTTGTTTTGCCAAAAATCGCTGTTATTTGATTCCTCAAGTTCTTGGTCTATAACAATCTTATCGACATCCGGATCAACTGTTACCCAAAAAATTCGTGTTCTACGGGTCAAAATACATAAAAAAAACTTGAGTAAGTCCATCTGAATTAACGAGGCCGTTGTACCCCCCCTGGCGACAGGACTATTTAATTCATACTCAAATTTGATTTTTTTTATAAAAAATTAAGTAATTGTGTGGGGAAAAAAATAAATATGTCATTTTAATTGCCTATTTGTCTAATTTGCAAAATTCATATTATAGTTTTCAAAAAGCGTATACAGGGTGAAATTTTTTCTAAGACCCAAACGAACTAATTTTTTTGAAGCCGGACCTGATTTTTTTCTAGTTTGAATAAATCAGTTGATTAGGTGGTAATAGTGTAACGATTGACCAAAATAAGAGACACATCGACCTGACCGTTCAAAAATTATGAGGAATACAAATTTCTGTCAAAATGCGAAACTCGCCCTGTATATTATTAAACAATGGGAGCAGCCACTTTTTAATGGTCATTTGTTATTCCCCATAGGGGCCTCTATACGAGGTAGGAGTATGTACAGTTCCTCATGACTCACTCTGTATGCCATTAAAAACATTATACCCAATAATATAAAACTGTTTAATCATGATATATGGTAGGGGAGTCCAAGCGGGGATTTTTGCAGTTACTCGAACGCGTCAGATTATTATATGGAGAGAAGCCTTGTACCCTGAAAATGTACCTCTATCATATATTGGCTCTTAATGCAGGGGGGTTCGTTAAGGAAGGGCCGAAAAAAAAATCTATCCTTAGAAAAACTCGAAATCGTTAGATTAAGATAAGGTAAGTTAAGCAATACATGTTAAGTAATAATACATGCAAAATAGTGTATGTATATTTCAAAAATCTGACGATTAGAGCGTGACATAAGGAAATGGGTAAGTCCCAAAGTTTCACAAGAAAAAAGCGAATATTTCGCGAAATGAATGACAGATCGAAAAACTAAAAAATATGTGCTCAATATTTTTTAAAAATCTATCGAATACCAAACACGACTTCATAAGGAGAGGGGTGGGGGGTAAATTTAAAATTTTAAATACGAATCCCGCGATATTTCGCGAAATGAACATCAGATCTAAAAACTGAAAAATACACTTATTCAATATTTTTGAAAAATCTATCGAATGGCAGTACACACGATCCCCCACGGAAGTGGGGTGGGGGGTCTCTGTAAAATCTAAAATGGGAGCTTCAATTTTTTATCGCAGATTTGGATTCCTTACGTAAAAATAAGTAACTTTTATTCGAGACATTTTTTCGAATTATGGATAGATGGCGCTATAATCTAAAAAAAAAACGATTGTTGGAAATATAAAATTAAATTAAAAATGGAAAGTTCCCACTAAAATGGAAAACCTTACTTAACTTTTTTTAGTTTTAGGACTAACTCTTCACATCCCAATAGGTCCCCATAACGCTCGAGTGACTGCACATTTAGCATACTTTGCTCCCCTACCACAAAAAAGGGATAAGAACAAAAAAAACGAGTTCCCTCTGTACCTCCTGGTTCACAATAACAACAAAATTATTGTACATGAGAACGAAATAAGAAGAATTGTTTGAAGATGACTGAAATAATATTACCGAATTCTACCAAAATTGTACTGACTGCCTAAAAATTATGAAATCAGAACTAGAACACGCTATAAAAAATGCTCAATTTAGGAAAGCTTGTGGTCCAGATGATACTCCGAGTTGCTGATGCTAATAGATACAGATAACATAAAAGTAATACCTAGTAAAACTTTCTAATGCAATAATATATAACAAAGAGTATACGCAGATCATGAATTCCTAACGTTACTACCAGAACATCAGTTTGGTTTTCGGGAAAATCACTCTACTACACAAGTCCATCGAATAATAAATGAAATATCAAAAACTCTCGAAGAAAGAAAATATATGCTATATTTCTAGATATCTCACAAGCGTTTGACAAAGTTTGGCACAGAGGTCTGCTTTACAAAGTAAAACTAGCACAATCCAGTAACTATTTCCTCCTAATCAAATCCTAGTTATCAAATAAATATTTCTCTGTAAAATTCAAAGACCAACAATCCAACCTCTGTCCTATTAACTCCGGAGTTTCGCAGGGTAGTGTTCTCGGGCCGCTGCTTTTCTTACTCTAAACAGCCGATATATCAGAGTCTCATAATACTACGATCGCTTCCTTTGCTGATGACGTAGCAATACTAGCTGTAAATGAAGATCTCATACAAGCCTCACAAGACCTGCAACACCATCTGGACATACTCAGTGAATGGTACACAAAATGGCGAACAAAAGTAAACAAAACAAAATCATCTTAAATAACGTTTACCAACCGCCACAACACATGCCCACCTGTAAGAATGGAAAATGTACGAATACCAACAGTAACAGACGCTAAATACCTTGGCCTCTATCTTGACCAACGTCTCACTTGGAAGAAACATATCCAGACCAAAAGAAGACAGCTCGACTTGAAATTCCGGTAAATGTATTGGCTCCTTGAACGCAGATCAAAACTCATTATCCAAAACAAAATTCTTCTGTACAAAGCTATAAGTACTCGAACCTATTTGGTTTCATTTTCTCCACTCACAGTTCACATCATCTTGGTCTATCTTTTTCAGTTTTCAAAAACTCACTAGGACGACCTACCTGTTTGATTCAGTCTCGCCATAGAATCTCACTTTATAGTACTACCATATTGATGAATATTTATTGACCTTCCTGTATTGTTTCAATGAAACAATATTGTTTTGAAAAATTTCGACTGTTGTAGATCTGCCTTGCATCATTAGTAGACTTATCCTGTTTTCTTACCATACTTTTCCATATAGGTACCTATTAATAGGTACCTACCTATTATTTAGTTTAATTCCATTAACTGTCTTTATTTTATGACAAGCATGAAAAAGTTCCTCATTTGTTATTTTGATGGTCTTCTCCTTGTTTATTTTGGTGATTTTTCTATGATCTTCGAGGAGTAATACCTAGTTTATTATTTTCGCCTCGGAAAAATCGAATTGAAGTAAAATCGTTTGATTTCATTGCATTTGCTGTTTGGTTATTTTATAAATCTTCCGTTTGCATTTTTGGTCTCAAGATCATCATATACTTAGGCTTTTCTCTAGATATTTTATAGAACTTGTTTTACAATAATTGTTTGTGCATAATATTGGCAAAACAATGTCAAAAATTTGCATTTGTTTTTTACCTAAAAAATAACATCAACACCTGAATGATTAGGTATATTAATTTCTGATTTATTTTTATTTTAGTTTAAAACCTGTTTCCAAAAACAAATATCTTGTTAAGGTACTTGTTTGCTTAACCGTTTTGTTTATTTACTTATCTATTTGTTAACGATAGACTGCATTAGATAACCAAAAGTTGAAGGACCTTATTCGTATTTAGAACATGGAAGCAATTCAGTACAGGCAGCGATCTGAATTCTACAGTGCTCGTTTAAAATCTACTATTTAGCCTAATAAAATAAAAAAAAATCAAAATGTAATTCCGTACAGGTTGGAATAAATTTTATATCAAAATTTAGGTGAATACAAAAGACATTTTCAAAAAAGTATCCAAATCATATGAGGGGATCATTGTTTAAATAATTAAAAAGGGGTCATTTTTGCACAATAGTTACTTTTTTAATTGCTGAGGTAATTTACATTTTAAGGTATTTAGGGTTTTTTTCTATAAAGCTGAAGAACAAATCTTTCATCTAAGACTTTAATAAATTAAATTTGACCCCCTATTTATTTAAATAATTATATATAAAATTTAAAAATCAAATTTGCGAAAATTTTTTTTTTGCTTTTTAAATAAGCACTATAAATTTATTTTATTTAATAGGAGAAGTTGCGCTATGTTACCAGTATTAAGCAAAAAAAATTGGTTAAAAAATATTTAATTATTTATGAGATACTTAATTTGTTTATCAATTGGTGCTATATTTTTAATTGCAAAAACGCGGTTGTTACCAAAAGAATATAAACCTGCTTAAAATCTCATTACTTTTATTTTTATGTATGATTTCGATAAATGTATTGATAAGTTCAAATTTCAATTTAACTCCCCTTTTAGATTAAAGATTAAACATTTTGAAATGCTGTTCCGATAATCGGGTTTCTGGGAATTTTTTACTAATTAACAAACTTTTTTGTCGTTTTTCTTCTTTTTTTTTTCTTTGTAGTAAAATATA
Organism: Diabrotica virgifera virgifera; assembly: GCF_917563875.1. Taxonomy (NCBI): domain Eukaryota; kingdom Metazoa; phylum Arthropoda; class Insecta; order Coleoptera; family Chrysomelidae; genus Diabrotica; species Diabrotica virgifera. The sequence continues at coordinate 68,513,040 of NC_065445.1, read as the reverse complement.
TAGTTTTGCTTATAGAGGGGGTTTCATTAAGAATGTCCATTCTCTGAGTTGTCGATTCTAGACCTTAAAATATTAAGATTTAATCAAAATCACTTCAATAAAATATGGATTTTTATTGAGTTACAGGGTGTTTTATTTAAAAATTATTTTTGCTCAGTATTTTAAAACTATTCGACATATCCTTTTCATACTTTGGGTCTTTTCGCAAAGGTCTACCTTTGTGGTGGACTTTTCGTAATCGGTTTTATAATCGTGAGAAGATCCTTTTTTGTCTAAAACTGCTATTTATTTTCTGTTGTATATTGTAATATTCTGTTTTTGACAAAATAAACTTTTTGTATTTGTATTTGTATACTTGGTAAAAAGTGTAGGTAGTATACACCATATGAAATTATTTTAAATACAGGTTTCCGGCTATTGCCAGAGGCGTACGACAGGCGGACAGGTGAAAGCAAATGGTTGACCCTTCCCAAATTCTACGTCACTGGTGAAATTGCCATTTTAGCACAATTTTTAAATTCTCCAATACTGTCTATGTAAATAACATCCTCTTTACTCGTAACGATAAAGTCATTAGTTTTCGAGATATTTGAAGTTAAACATGTAACGGCACAGTTATTTAGTTATTTTGATTAATATTGTGCCGCTTAATTTTTAGTTTCAAACATCTCAAAAACTAATGACTTTTTCGTTAAGAATGAATAATATACTCTTCGGGTTTTACATAGTTTTATATTCTTTTGGTAACAATCGCGTTATTGCAATTAAAAATATAGTAACATTTGATAAACAAATGAAATATCCAATAAATTATTAAATATTTTTTAACCAATTTTTTTTGCTAAATACTGGTAATATAGCGCAACTTCTCCTATTAAATAAAATAATTTATATTGCTTATTTAAAACGCAAAAAGTACTTTTTTGCAAATTTGATTTTTAAATTTTATATTAAGTTAAAAAAGTAAATATTGTGCAAAAATGACCCCTTTTTAATTATTTAAACAATGATCCCCTTAAATGATTTGGATACTTTCTTGAAAATGTCTTTTGTATTCACCTAAATTTTGATATAAAATTTATTCCAACCTGTACGGAATTACATTTTGATTTTTTTTTCATTTTATTAGGCTAAATAGTAGATTTTAAACGAGCACTGTAGAATTCAGATCGCTGCCTGTACTGAATTGCTTCCATGTTCTAAATACGAATAAGGTCCTTCAACTTTTGGTTATCTAATGCAGTCTATCGTTAACAAATAGATAAGTAAATAAACAAAACGGTTAAGCAAACAAGTACCTTAACAAGATATTTGTTTTTGGAAACATGTTTTAAACTAAACTAAAAATAAATCAGAAATTAATATACCTAATCATTCAGGTGTTGATGTTATTTTTTAGGTAAAAAACAAATGCAAATTTTTGACATTGTTTTGCCAATATTATGCACAAACAATTATTGTAAAATAAGTTCTATAAAATATCTAGAGAAAAGCCTAAGTATATGATGATCTTGAGACCAAAAATGCAAACGGAAGATTTATAAAATAACCAAACAGCAAATGCAATGAAATCAAACGATTTTACTTCAATTCGATTTTTCCGAGGCGAAAATAATAAACTAGGTATTACTCCTCGAAGATCATAGAAAAATCACCAAAATAAACAAGGAGAAGACCATCAAAATAACAAATGAGGAACTTTTTCATGCTTGTCATAAAATAAAGACAGTTAATGGAATTAAACTAAATAATAGGTAGGTACCTATTATAGGTACCTATATGGAAAAGTATGGTAAGAAAACAGGATAAGTCTACTAATGATGCAAGGCAGATCGTGACGTTATTAAAAAAACAAATTATAAACAAATTAGAACAATTTTCAAATGTAATTTTAGAGGGGAGTTAAATTTAAATTTGAATTTATCAATACATTTATCGAAAATATACATAAAAATAAAAGTAACGAGGTTTTACATAGTTTTATATTCTTTTGGTAACAATCGCGTTATTGCAATTGAAAATATAGTAACATTTGATAAACAAATGAAATATCCAATAAATTATTAAATATTTTTTAACCAATTTTTTTTGCTAAATACTGGTAATATAGCGCAACTTCTCCTATTAAATAAAATAATTTATATTGCTTATTTAAAATGCAAAAAGTACTTTTTTGCAAATTTGATTTTTAAATTTTATATTAAGTTAAAAAAGTAAATATTGTGCAAAAATGACCCCTTTTTAATTATTTAAACAATGATCCCCTTATATGATTTGGATACTTTCTTGAAAATATCTTTTGTACTCACCTAAACTTTGATATTAAATTTGTTCCAACCTGTACGAATTTACATTTTGATTTACATGTAGTGTAATCTTATTATACTAGACTAGCCTAATAAAATAAAAAAGTTTAGGTGAATACAAAAGATATTTTCAAAATAGTATCCAAATCATATGAGGGGATCATTGTTTAAATAATTAAAAAGGGGTCATTTTTGCACAATATTTACTTTTTAGTAAATAAATAAAAGCTGAAGGATAAATATTTTACCTAAGACTTACCAAAATAAATTTGACCCCCTATTTATTTAAATAATTATATAGAAAATTTAAAAATCAAATTTGCAAAAAATATTATTTTCGTTTTAAATAAGCACTATAAATTATTTTGTTTAATAGAAGTTCCGCTGTGTTGCCAGTATTAGGCAAAAAAACATTGGTTAAAAAATATTTAAAAACTTATGAGATATTTAATTTGTTTATTAAATGTTACTATATTTTCAATTGCAAAAACGCGGGTGTTACTAAAAGAATATAAATCTGTGTAAAACCTTATTACTTTTATTTTTATTTATGTTTTCGATAAATGTATTGATAAATTCAAATTTCAATTTAACTCACCTCTAAAATGGTATTTGAAAATTGTTCTAATTTGTTTATAATTTATTTGGTTAGTTTCGATAATCGGGTTCCTGGGAATTTTTCACTAATTAACAAATTTTTTTGTCGTTTTTTCTTCTTCTTTTATTTCCTTATAGTAAAAGATATAGTTTTGCTTATAGAGGGGGTTTCATTAAGAATGTCCAATCTCTGAGTTGCAGATTCTAGACCTCAAAATATTAAGATATAACCAAAATCGCTTATACCCCATTCCACGAATATACGACCCTCTTCGATTATCGCGACAACGAATATTTTACTGTGCAAAATATGAAGAACGAAAGTAAATTGCAAATTATATTGTTGTTTATTGGAGTAATTATGATAGCAAAATACTTTCGTACTTCTTATGTTGCACACTAAAATATTCGTTGTCGCGATAATCCAAAACAGTCGTATATTCGTGGAATACACCATAAATAAAATATATGGTTCCTTATTGAGTTACAAGGTGTTTTATTTAAGAGTTTAAAAAAATATTTTTGCTCACTATTTTAAAACTATTGGACGTATCCTTTTCATACTTGGTAGAAAGTGTAAGTACTATACACCCTATGAAATTATGTTAAATACAAGTTTCCGGCTATTACCAGAGGCGTACGACAGGGGACAGTAAATGGTTGACCCTTCCCAAATTCTACGTCACTGGTGAATTTGCTATTTTGGTACAATTTTTAGATTCTTCAATACTCTTTATGTAATAACATCCGTAACGTAAATAATCGTAACGATAAAGCTATTAGTTTTTGAGATATTTGAAGTTAAACAAGTAAAGGCAGAGCTATTTAGTTATTTTGATTAATATATTGTGCCGCTTAATTTTTAGTTTCAAATATTTCGAAAACTAATGATTTTATCGTTAAGAATGAATAATATACTCTTTAGTCTTAACGATAAAATCATTAGCTTTCGAGATATTTGAAATTAAAAATTAAGCGGCACAAAACATTAATCAAAATAACTGTGCCGTTACATGTTTAACTTCAAATATCTCTAAAACTAATGACTTTATCGTTACGAGTGAAGAGTTAGTTATTTACATAGAGAGTATTGGAGAATCTAAAAATTGCGATAATATGGCAATTTTGCCAGTGACGTAGAATTTGGAAGGGTCAACCATTTGCTTTCTCTTGTCGTACGCCTCTTGTAATAGCCGGAAACATATATTTAACATAATTTCACAGGGTGTGTAGTACCTACACTTTCTACCAAGTATTAAAAGGATACGTCGCACGGTTTTAAAATACTGAGCAAAAATAATTTTTAAATTTTTAAATAAAATACCCTGTAACTCAATGAGGAGCCATATTTTATTTAAGTGATTTTGGTTATATCTTCATATTTTGAGGTGTTGAATCGACAACTCAGAGATTGGACATTCTTAATGAAACCCCCTCTATAACAAAACTATATCTTTTACTATAAGGAAAAAAGAAGAAAAAAAAAACGACAAAAAAAATTATTAATTAATGAAAAATTCCCAGGAACCCGATTATCGAAACAGCATTTCAAAATGTTTAATCCGCGCGACGTTATTAAAAAAACAAATTATAAACAAATTATAACAATTTTCAAATGTCATTTTAGAGGAGAGTTAAATTGGAATTTGAATTTATCAATACATTCATCGAAAACATACATAAAAATAAAAGTACCTAATGAGATTTTAAACAGGTTTCTATTCTTTTGGTAACAACCGCGTTTTTGCAAAATATAGTAACATTTGATAAACAAATTAAATATCTCATAAATTATCAAACATTTTTTAACAATTTTTTTTGCTTAATACTGGTAACATAACGCAACTTCTTCTATTAAATATAATAATTTATAGTGCTTATTCAAAACGCAAAAAATATTTTTTTGCAAATTTCATTTTTAAATTTTATATATAATTATTTAAATAAATAGGGGGTCAAATTTAATTTAGTAAGTCTTAAGTGAAAGATTTGTCCTTCGGCTTTGTAGAAAAAAATCCTAAAGACCTTCATTAAAATGTGAATTACCTCAGCAGTTCAAAAAGTAAATATTGTGCAAAAATGACCCCTTTTTAATTATTTAAACAATGATCCCCTTATATGATTTGGATACTTTCTTGAAAATATCTTTTGTACTCACCTAATCTTTGAGATGAAATTTGTTCCAACCTGTACGAATTTACATTTTGATTTACATGTAGGTAGTGTAATCTTATTGTACTAGTACTAGACTATTATAAATATAGGGTGTCCCAAAAGTAGCGGAACGGTCGAATATTTCGCGAAATAAACATCGGATCGAAAAACTGAAAAATACGTATTTAATAATTTTCAAAAATCTATCCAATGACACCAAACGCCAACCCCCACTACACCCCCTGGAGGTGGGGTGGGGGGCAACTTTAAAATCTCAAATAGAAACCCCCAGTTTTTCTTGCAGATTTGGATTCGTTACGTAAAAGTAAGAACTTTTATTCGAGACATTTTTTCGAACTGTGGATAGATGGCGCTTTAATTGGGAAAAACGATTTATCCTGATACCATAGGTAAATTATAGAAACGGTCTAATATCTCGAGAAATACACTTCCAAATGAGAAACCAAAAAACAGGTTTTTATTATTTTTTGAAACCCTATCGATTAACACTAAACATGACCCTCCACCCCACCCCCCGGAGGTGGGGTGGGGGGTAACTTTGAAATCTTAAATATCAACCCCCATTTTTTATTGCAGATTCAAATTTGTCATAAAAAATTAAGCAATATTTATTCGAAACATTTTTTAAAATTGCTGATATATATATATATATATATATATATATATATATATATATATATATATATATATATATATATATATATATATATATATATATATATATATATATATAATCGGTTCATAACGTTCTACGACGTCTTCCGATTCCCAATCGCCATTGCTCTCGATCGTAGCACATGTCTTCGTTCAAGCCTCTTTCTCTGATTTCCCTATGGATTCCTTCTATCCAGCTTTTCCTAGGTCTTCCTCTTTTCCGCCGTCCTTTTGGTGCCCATCGTAGCACTTGTTTGGGTAATCTGTCTTCTTCCATACGTTGTACGTGGCCAAACCATCTTAGTTGCTTTGTTTTTATATCGTCCATTATTGTATGCTTTACATCCATTATCTCCAATATTCTTGTATTTCTGATTTTTTGTATTCTTGATATACCAGCAGATCTTCTCCAGAAGTCCATTTCAGTTGTTCTGAGCATATTTTCGGACTTTTCTTTAAGTGGCCAAACTTCGCTGCTGTATGTTATAATGCTCTTAACAATGCTGTTATAGATGTTACGTTTATTTTCTTTGGAGATACTTTGGTCCCATACTATTTTGTTCAATAATGCGATAGCTTTCCTTCCTTGTGTGCACCTTTCTTGGATATTCTTGTCCAACGTTCCATCTTGTGTAATTTTAAGACCCAAGTATTTATATTCCTGACCGTGATTAATAGTTATTTCATTTTCCAACGCTAGATCCTGCTGTATACCTCCAACGCACATATATTCCGTTTTCTTGGTATTCACTTCTAAACCCCAGTTCCGGTACTCTTCTATGATTTTTCGGGTCATATATTCAATATCGTGATAATCCTGGGCCATAAGAATCTGATCATCCGCAAAACATAGAGTGTATAGCATGTTATCATCATTTAGCGGTATACCCATATTCTTACATTTCCTTTTCCAGGATTTCAAAACTTGCTCTAAATATATTTTAAATAGTGTCGGCGATAGACAGCAGCCCTGTTTAAGACCCTTATTCACTTCAAATCCTGACGAGATTTCCTTGCCTAGCTTAACTTTTGCTATATTATGTTGGTATAGATTTTTTACAGCTTTAATGAGGTTCAGACTGATGTTAGTTTTTTCGAGGGCTTCCCAAAGTTTACTTTGTGGTACAGTATCGTATGCTTTTTTTAAGTCTATGTACACTAAATGCAGTTCTTGATTGTAGGCTATTTGTTTGTCTATTAACTGTGTTACACAATATAGGTGGTCAGTGGTGGATCTGCCAGCGCGGAAACCGGCTTGCTCTTCGGCCTCTAAGTCCTTGTATTCTTCTTCTATTTTATTTTTGATAATTTTTCCGTAAACTCTGCTGATGGTGCTTGTGACAGATATTCCCCGGTAATTATCGCATACATGTTTACTGCCTTTCTTGTGTATTGTAGAAATTACAGACAATTGCCATTCTTTTGGTATCACTTCGCCATTCATACATCTATTAAATAGATCTCTTAGGTATTCATACAGGGTGTTGCTACCGTATTTGAGCAGTTCTGGTGCTATGTCGCCAGGCCCTGACGCTTTTCTATTTTTTAGGGATTTGCATGCATTTCGTACTTCTTCCAGTCTTAACCGAATCGGTGAGCCACTGACAATTACATTGAAACTTTCGTGATCTTCGTTTTTAATAAAATCTTCTCTATTTTCTACTAGTAACTGCTTGAAATAGCCATCCCACTTTTCCAGAGTAATCGGTGTTATTATATCCCTTTTGGTATCTGTTCTCAACGTTTTAAGGAATTTCCAGCTCTCTGTGTTTCTTGTCCCCCCTATATAGGCGTTAAGTTGATTGCATTTTTTTGTCCACGTTTCGTTTTTCTTCTGTGTGATTTTTTTCCGCACTCTTGCTTGTGCTTCTTTGTATAAAACCTTATCGGAATCTTTCTGTGTACTCATATATTTCCGGTACTTTTCTCTCTTATCGTCTATTTCGGTGGCTATTTCTAAGTCCCACCAGTATGGTTTACTTCTTATGTTGTCTTTGTACTCCCCCAATGCCTCATATGCGGCTTCGTGTATACATTGTGTTATATGTGTATGAAGATGTTCCGTATTTATAAATGTATATTGTCCTTTCAGTTTCTCGTCCAGTCGCTTTTCGTATAACGTTCTTATGCTTGTTTGTTGTAAGTTTTCTAGGTTGTATTTCTTTTTTGGTTCCAATTTGTTTCCTCCTTGTTCTCGTGGATTTAGATTTTTTTGAGATTTCATTCCGGGGAACAGTACTTCCGCTTTTAGAAGATGATGGTCACTGCCGCATGTTGCTCCTCTATAAACCCTTACATCGTTAATTTTCATTCGACTCCGTTGTTTTATCAAAAGATAATCAATTATACTTTTCTGGTTCATAGTAAGTTGGGTCCGAGTATATTTATGAATGCATCTATGCTGGAAGAAGCCGTTCATAATTCTTAAATTGTTCTGTTTACAGATGTTAATTATTCTTGTTCCATTATTGTTGAGTACTTCCTCGCCGTATCTGCCTACTACGTCATCCTGTTTTTTATTGCCTGTTCTGCCATTTAGGTCTCCTAATAATATAATTTCTCTGGCATTTCCTATTTTGACGATTTCATCGTTGAACTGTTCATAGAACTCATCTTTGTTAGCTACCAGTGCGTCCTCGTTTACACCATATACTCCCAAAATAGTTATCCTATAGCCATATATGTTCATGTTGACCTTTATCATTCTTTCATTTATTCCTTCCCACGATGTTATGTGCTTTCTTAATGTCCTGCGTATGAAGATCGATATTCCTTGTTGAGCTCTTATGTGTTTTGGAACTCCACTATAAAAATGATCATAGTAGCCCAATTTCTGTGATCCTTGGCCTTTCCTCTTAGTTTCTGTCACTACTGCGATGTCCATTTTCGTGTATTTTAGCTCTAGTATAACTTCATCCATTTTATTTGAGAGGCTTTGAACGTTCCACGTTCCAAAATTCATAGTCCTTTTTCGTCGCTTTTTTCGTTGCCGAGTGATCCGTCCATTCATCCGAGTCTGACTATTGGGTCGTTTAACATTTGCTTGTTTTTACAAGTATCGAGGAGTTAGCCCGATGCCTTAACCCCCAACTTGGAGGACCAGGGTTTGATTTCAGAGTTCCTTCTCTTAGAGAGGTTGCTTTCTCCACAGCTAAGGAGTCCTCTCTACCCCACTTCAGTCATTTTTTTACAAGTACCGAGGAGTTAGCCCGATGTCTTAACCCCCCCTTGGAGGACCAGGGTTTGATTTCAGAGTTCCTTCTCTTAGAGAGGTTGCTTTCACCACAGCTAAGGAGCCCCCTCTACCCCTAAAATTGCTGATAGATGGCGCTAATAAATCGTATTTTTCCAATTAAAGCGCCATCTATCAACAATTCTGAAAAATGTTTTGAATAAATGTTGCTTAATTTTTCATGACGAATCCGAATCTGTAATAAAAAGTGGGGGTTGCTATTTAAGATTTTAAAGTTACCCCCCACCCCACCTCCAGGGGATGGGTTGGAGGGTCATGTTTGGTGTTATTCGATAGGTTTTTGAAAAGTATTACAAACCATTTTTTTTGGTTTCTCATTTGGAAGTGTATTTCTCGAGATATTAGACCGTTTCTATAATTTACCTGTGGTATCAGGATAAATCGTTTTTCCCAATTATAGCGCCATCTATCCACAGTTCGAAAGAATAAAAGTTGCTTACTTTTACGTAACGAATCCAAATCTGCAAGAAAAACTAGGGGTTTTCATTTGAGATTTTAAAGTTACCCCCCACCCCACCTCCAGCGGTGTAGTGGGGATTGGTGTTTGGTGTCATTGGATAGATTTTTGAAAATGATTGAACACGTGTTTCTCAGTTTTTCGATCCGATGTTTAGTTCGCGAAATATTCGACCGTTCCGCTACTTTTGGGACACCTTGTATAGGGTGAGGCAGATAACTGGCCTATTAGAAATATCTCGAGAACTAAAGGCAACAGAATCATGAAAATTGGAATAAAAGGGTTTTGAAGGATGATCTATTAAATGAAAATATTTTCATCTCTTTGCAACTTCCGGTTATACCGGAAGTTGATTATAACTTCGTTTTTTTAAATGGGACACCCTGTATATTTTTACATTTTTGGATTCTCTTCGATGTCTTCTTTCTTAAAATATAAGGTTTTGTAATATTATACAGGGTATTTTAAAAGATAATTACGTTTTTTTATTAATTTCGTAGCAACATTCACACCCTGTAGAATTGTAGTAGTTGGACATCTAAAACTCTACTTACGTTCAAATGATTTTTAATATACTCTACTATTGTTAAGAATCATTAGTATAGCTAAATTTTTAATTTTAGTATACAGGGTTGGTCGAAACTCGGAATGAGTATTTTCTGAGTTTTCTTAAATGGAACACCCTGTATTTTTGTATTGTAGTGAAATGATATTTTATAGTACTTTTTTATTTTTTAAGCATTCCCTATACCTAACTGCTTTAGTTTGTGAGTTATTGGTGATTCAAGCTAAACATTAATTGCAACAAAAAATACGTAAAATTTTATTAGGTTGGCCGTGAAAATACTCAATCCCAAATAATTTTTCAGAAATAAATACATATTAATCCAGACTGGTTCTTAAAATTACCAATAATGGTTTAGCTATCGAAATACCTACTTAGTTAAGATTGTTGGTGCGATTAACAATTAAGCACAAATTAAAGCAGTTAGGTATAGGGAATGCTTAAGAAATAAACAGGTACCATAAAATATCATTTCATTACAATACTAAAATACAGGGTGTTCCATTTAAGAAAACTCAAAAAATACTCATTCCTAGTTTCGACCAACCCTGTATACTAAAATTAAAAATTTAGCTATACTAATGATTCTTAACAATAGTAGAGTATATTAAAAATCATTTGAACGTAAGTAGAGTTTTAGATGTCAAACTACTACAATTCTACAGGGTGTTAATTTTGTTACGAAATTAATAAAAAAAACGTAATTATCGTTTAAAATACCCTGTATAATATTACAAAACCTCATATTTTAAGAAAGAAGACATCGAAGAGAATCCAAAAATGTAAAAATATACAGGGTGTCCCATTTAAAAAAACGAAGTTATAAGCAACTTCCGGTATAACCGGAAGTTGCAAAGAGATGAAAATATCTTCATTTAATAGATCATCCTTCAAAACCCCTTTATTCCAATTTTCATGATTCTGTTGCCTTTAGTTCTCGAGATATTTCTAATAGGCCCTTTATTTGCCTCACCCTGTATATACAATACATACATAACATAACTTGGTAGTTGTGCACCTAAAACACGGCAAAAACAAATTTTTTTGAAAAAATTAATTCAAAAAGTTTATAAGGCAAAATTGACCATACTTTTGCATAATTATTTATTACTAATAAATGCATTTTTTATTCACTTTTTTTAAACAAATTTTAAAGTTCTTGCTCAATCATGCTCTTTCATTTGACACATGTAGAGTGATTCTAAAATAATTTTTTCTGACTTATGTTATTGCAAAAAAAAAGCTCTCTGGGATAAACAATTTGAATAAAATTTAAACAATTGAATGAATCGCTTTGGAATTTTGATCACATTTCATATTAAGCACCAAAGACCAAAGCTGAACACTAATTTTTACAAATATAAAAACCATAAGTTGCACTGTTTTCCATTGATTTGAAAAAAACGGAAAAAAGTCAATTTTTTGACACTAAATTGTTTATAAATAAAAATGGCCGCCAGATCCTACACAGGAAATAGTTACAATTTGTTCTTATAGGCAGGGCCGCGTTTAGGTCAATTGACGCCCTAGGCAATTCTCTAGTAGCTTCAAGCATGTACCATTTTTGCGAAAAAAAAATTGCAAGCAGATTTTTTTATTTAAATAAGAATACATAAAAATTGTCATTCTAGTTCGATCACATCAGATTTCTTTCTTGATTTTTCTTTGGAAAAATCATCTACATATAATGTCATAATTTATCGCCTTTGTTACGTCACTTTCTATGGAAAAAATCGACAAATTGTTAAGACGTTCTTGCGTCATACTTGATCGGAAATTATTTTCATGACTATTTTAAATTCTTGACATTTTCGAAAATGACTTTTCAGCGGACACATTGGTTGGCAACTGGGAGACACAAATAAATGCGCAAAGCAATATCAAAATTAGGGAAAATATCTTTCAATCCACTCTTTTTTAAATATTTAGATATGTCAATTATTGGTGATTGCTGATTTTATTGTGGTATCCAAATGAACCTTTAAGTGAATGCATTCAAGTATGAATGATCTATTAGTACAGTCAGTGAGGGTATTTGGCTCCGAATTCCATCCTACTGCATCAATTTACTTGATATTTTCACTGTAAATAGGGAATAGCTCAAGAAACAAAGTCTACGCTATATCCTATGACGCTTTTAACTTAGGGGTGGTTCCCACCCGTTCTCGGGGGGGAGGGGGGGGGGGGTGGAATTTTTTTTTATCAAACTGACACCAGAAGTGGCCAGAGAACCTAATTCTAAGCAATAACTGTTATAAATTTTTTTAGAAAACTCGATACTTTTTGAGTTATTCGTGGTTAAAAATTTGCCATTTTCATTGAAAAATTACAATTTCCGAAGACTGTTTTTTTGGGAATACCATAACAATTGTTCATCTAACGAAAAAAACTAAATAAAACATTTTTGTAGTTTATGAAAAATCAGAGAGATTCATTTTTTCATAAATCTTCTAGTTTTAATAAAAAAAGAGATAGTATGTTAAAAAAGATTTTTTTTGGTGCATGCTCAAATCGGTGTATTCAACTTAAAATAACAGAGAAATTGTCGATTTTAGGGGTATAATGCTACCAATGTCTTTTGTAGTGCTTGAAAAGACCTTTAAAACGAGAACTGTTAAATGTCCGTTACATTTAAACTAGGCGAGATATGGTGCAAAAATTCTTGTGATGAATGTATTTTAAGGAAAAATGAGAAGTATATTTAACCCCTCATCCAACAGAATTTAAATGCATCGTTTTACTTCCAGAATACCTTCTACTATAGTGTTATTTCTATATTCAAAAAGTTGGACGGGTTTTAAAATTAATGGTTTTTGAAAAGAACAAGATCAAATTATAGAGCGCATTTTTAAATTTGCTTAAAATTCTTCCTTTTTCTTTATGTAATTCGAAAGTGATAAGAGATACGTAAAAAAATACCTTACAAAAATGTAGGTTTTCTTTTAGATAACAATTTTATTTTTCTTTCATTACTGTATCTCACTATCATTTTCTAGTTACATGGAGAAAAAGGAAGATTTAAAAAAAAATTAAAAATGCTCTCTATAATTTGATCTTATTTTTTTCAAAAACCGTACATTTTGAACCCGTCCAACTTGTTGAACATAGAAATAACACTATAGTAAAAGGTATTGTAGAGGCAAAACGATGCATTTAAATCTAGTGGATAAGGAGATAAAACATATATACTTCGCATTTTATCTTAAAATAAATTAGTCATCCTTTTTTGTTGCATCATATCTCGCTTAGTTTAAATGTAATCGAAATTTAACAGTGCGATCGTTTTAAAGGCCTTTTAAGGCAGTACTTACAAAAGATATTGATAGCATTATACCCTTAAAATCGACCATTTCTCTGTTATTAAGTTGAACACACCCATTTGAGCATGCACAAAAAAATTCTTTTCACCTACCATATCTCTTTTTATGTTATCACTAGAAGACTTACGAAGGAACGAATCTCTTTGATTTTTCATAAGCTACAAAAAATTTTTATAGTTTTTTTCGTTAGATGCATAATTTTTAAGGTATTCGCAAAAAACCGTCCGAAAAGGCAACTTTTTCAATGAAAATGGCAAATTTTCAACTACAAATAACCCAAAAGGATTCAGTTTAAAAAAATTATAGAACAGTGCGCCCGTCGCCTTTGCGGTGCTGCTGACGGCCCAATAATCTCTAGATTTACTTCTGTCCTTTTTGAATGAATAGTGTTAAGAAAATGCAATTTGTTTTCTAGAAATGAATGCCCACTTATATTCCATTGATGGATGTACCATTGTAACGATTAGTTATTACCATCGTTACTAAAATATTTATTCCAATAGTAACTAGGTATGCAACCAACTTTACAGACAATTGTATTGAAAGTTGCAGTTGATCGACGACAAAATTGGTAACTTTTGGGGAATTCAGAACCTAGAAGTTGGTTTGTGTGTCAATACGGCTTCCGGCTGACGTGATTGTCATTGAAGAAGGGGCTATTCGTGACTTCAATCTCGGCTGTTGTTGAAAGCAGACCCATCAGCCATCACGCCAGTGGCCATTACAGAGAATATAAAATTTTAGTTGAAATGTTTGAATAGAATATACGTTTACGTGGGAAGAAGTTGTTTTGTTCTTGGTTGTTAAGTGGTTTTGAAAAGAAGAGGTTTTTTTTTGTTTTCCAACACCTTTTTGAAGAGTAATGGCCACTGGTGGAGATCAAGATTAAGTCAATCTTTTTGGATATGGAATAGACGATTATTTTGGGTTATTTGGCATTGGATGGATTTTATTTTTTTTGTTTTGGAGATAGACAGTTTTCCCGGTGCTAGGAAGTACCTCCTTGTCGCACCACATCTTCGTACCTTCTGGTTGGTGAGAAGTACTCCCCCTAAGGTAGAGGAAACCCGGAAGATACCTTAGTTGGCTCTCCCGCATCAACTTAACCGGAGTTTGGAGAAGCCACAGGCCTACTTTTTGTAGAAACGACAGGTTTTATTATTAAAATTTACATTTTCAATTCTTCTACATTACATATTTCAACTTTAACATTTTTAATAACATATATAATCTTAATAATCATATAAATTCATTTTTCTAAAATCAATTAACGTAATCATAATCAATATTTTTCTTTTCCACAACTTTTATATGTCATTTTCATTATTGTATTTGTATTCTATTTTATTTAAAATAGTCCGGAGATCATAACCTATCTGGTAAGATACTGTGCACACTATCTCGGTTATTATCACAATATATCAGTATTGTCCGGTGTATCGTTCCGATCAGATGTGGGATTGTCAACCAATATTGTAATCCTCCTTAATAATAAGTTTTTGTACACACATATTTAGATCCATTAACTGTCTTGGTATAATAAATTCAATATATTTGCTTTTCTCTACTGTAATATCTGTGTAATAGACAGGAGCGTACTAGCCTAGTACGTCAGGTGGTTAGCTAGTTTGTATAAAATTGTATATAGGGGTTATAGGTATTTTTTTTTCATTAAATTTGTTGGTTGTACATACTTATATGTTTTATTATCCTACCTTTTTAGTAGTATTAGTTAGGTACAGCAATATAGGTCACGTGGAGAGCAATATATTCTATTCTTTCCTGGCGCTCAACACTACTTCTGAATATCTTCTTGGTCAATAGTTCTTTTCTTGTCATTACTCCTTATATTAAGTTATTTTCTTTATCATTCAAGGATTTCAGTAGGTACCGTCTTACTAGGGCGTGCAAATACGGCCTGATCCTTCCCTGAGCCCTACTGTTTAGTCTCTTCAATTTCCAGCTAGCCTATTTTGAGGAACCTTCCATAAATAAGTAATTACCCTTTAAAGCTAGATCTATTCTGCCACAACACAACCTCATTTTTGTTACAATTGGCGCCCAACGTGGGGCCCGATTTTCAGTAAGACAGTACCTTTATTTTGTTGCTTATTGTAAATTTTTCTAGTAAGTATCTTTCTGGTTCATTGTTGTATATTTTGTAATTATATAGATACATTTTGATTCCTTTTGTATGTTATTTGGAAAATACACTAGTGCACTTATATTGCTGTATTGGTACTATTTTAATTTATTTAAAATTATAATTGTAAATCTTGAGTAGGATAATATTTGAATAGGTGTATTGGTTGACATTTCGGTCTGGTCGGTTTGGTGATACCTGGATATTTATTTTTGAAAAATTTTGAATTATTTATTTTTTGATATCTAGGTACATTACTACTTTTGATTTAGGTGCAGCCACAATATACTACAGTTAGCTAAATTTTTGTTTACCATACCTATATATAATTTATAAAGTTTTCATTTTTTTTATATACATTTTCGTTTAAACATTTACCTAAATTATTTTAAATATCTACCCCAAATATATATCTCGGTTATATTTGGTTTGTCGGTTTGTTAGGTCGTTAGTTTAGCAGCTCGTCGGTTGAGCAGCTCGCTTAGTAGATTGTCGGTTAATTGGGTCGTTAGTTTGTTGGGATGGGTTCGGTTTGTCGTTGTTGGGTTGGGTTTATTGTTACTAATTCTTTCCCTATCACCATGTGTACCTTTCAGCCAGAACATTTGTTAGTTAAGGAGTTAGATTATGAGCTGAGGATAAGGGAAATAGAGGTTGAAGAAGCCGCTAAATGTGATAGAAAACGCAGTCTATTGCGTGGTGCTCTTAAACAGGAGCAAGGAAATAGGAGTTTCCGTCAGATTTCAGCTGCAGCTATTCCTTTCCTGGAACAACAACAGGGAATAAATGAGACACTAGAGGATCTTACGCAAAAGATAAATAATTTTAGAGGGACTGTCCATGATAGCATGTATTCTAGATACATTTCACGTCTTGCTCATATCTCTGGTCGTGTCCACTTATTATGTTGCTCAGATGAGGAGCAACAACTTTACAAACGCTCTATGTCCATTAGGATTCTCAGTTTAGAAGGTGAACTTGATTCTCGCGTAAATCCTTTAGCCACCTCCACTCCTGTTTCTTCGGTTCAAGCCTCTAATTCCTTGTTACATCCCAAGCCTGTGCAGGTACATAAGTGGGGAGTTTCGTTTTCTGGTGAAGGCCACTATGACAAAGTTATTTCATTTTTGGATAGGGTGGAATGTCTCCGTGTTTCAAGAGGCGTCAGTGAAGAGGATCTTTTTTCAGCTTCTGCAGAATTATTTACTGGCCATGCTTTTACGTTGTTTATGAACAACCGTGGTAGCTTTACCACTTGGACTGATTTGGCTCAGAAACTGAAATCTGACTTTCTGCCGTATTCTTTCCAGACTGATCTCTTAGACGAGATCAAGAACCACAAGCAGAAACCTGGAGAATCAGTGACCATGTTTATCAATACTATGTTAGGCATGTGTAGTCGATTAGACACTCCTTTAACGGATAGTTCGAAAATCAAAATAATTCTAAAATGTTTGCTACCTTTTTACCATGCCCAATTAGCACTGGTTGATATAGCCAGTATAGAAGACCTCACAGAAAAATGTAAACGCTTAGAGGAAACTCTATCTTGGTCTCTTAATTCCCCTACCACTTCGCAATTCAATTCTGGTCCTGTTGGTTTTAATTCTCAACCCTCAAGAAATCGTTCTTGGCAATCTAGACCCCATACACTGAATGTGTTTGTGACTACTTCTTCTTTTTCATGCTGGAATTGTCGGGAAGCTAATCACGCATTTCGTGATTGTACCAGACCCCAAACGCGGATTTTTTGCCACGGTTGTGGTAGAGACAACACATTAAAACGTAACTGTTTTAAGTGTTCGGGAAACGAGCATGTAGAGGCTCGTACCCTGAGCGTTCCTCAAACAGCAGCACCATCAGGGAACATGACCGCAGCTGTAGACGAAGCTTCAGGTCCAATACCCGCCAGCAGCTCGAACACCTCTCAGGAAGGAAGAAACACTTCCAACCGGAGACCAGCACGCAAACCGAAATCAGGGAAAAAGTAATTGTTAGTAACACTTCAGTTGACTCGTACGGTTCGCTTGATCGTAGATTATCCCCTCCAGTCTTAAACTGGAATTTTAGTAATAAGCATAATCGAGACAAGGAAACAGTTCCAAATTCTATACCAGGTTGTATGTTTGTAAATAATAATAATATGTCTATGTTAATACCAGATAATTTTGAAAATAAATCAGATATTTTGGATTTTGATATAAATTCGTTATTAGTTAGGAAGCATAATGATAACCGACCTTATCTTGAAATTGAAATTTTAGGACAATCTTGTTTAGCTCTATTAGATAGTGGCTCTAACATTTCTTTAATAGGTTCGTATTCGCTGAAATTGTTAGAAAATACTGATATTAATGTTATGCCTATTTCTTCTCTGCAAGTCTCTACTGCGGATGGTGCAATCCAGTCAATTACAGGTAAATTTGACACAGAAATCGTAGTTGCCAATGTTCGGAAAATGATTACATTTTATGTTATCCCTTCAGTTAAAAATTCTATAATTCTTGGCATGGATTTCTTAAATGCATTTAATAGTACATTAAACTGTTCAGATTTTTCGTTATTTATATCTTCCTTTAATGTCGCAACTGTAAGTGCCATTCGTGAGTTCTCTAGTTTGTCTAGCTTAGAACAAACCCAGTTAGAGAATATTATCTCTAAATTTTCTTCTATCTCTTCCAAAGATAAATTAGGCCGTACACATTTAATATCTCATACTATCGAAGTGAACACTTCAACTCCGTTTAGACAATATCAATATCCCATACCTCAGGCATGGCAAGCAGATTTAGGTAAAGAAATTGATTCGATGCTCTCTCTAAACATTATCGAACAGTCAAATTCTTCGTATTGTTCGCCGTTATGGATGACGAAGAAGAAGGATGGATCATTCCGAGTATGCTTCGATGGTCGCAAACTTAATAGTATCACTACTAATCGAGATGCTTATCCCATCCCTCGGATAGATATAATTCTGAGCAAACTTCAGAATGCCAAATATATCTCTTCGATCGATTTATCCAAAGCCTTCTTACAAATTCCGTTAAGCGAAGAGAGTAAGAAGTATACTGCTTTCGCTGTCAGTGGTAAAGGGTTATTTCAATTTGTCACAATGCCTTTCGGTCTAGTTTCAGCTCCGCAAACAATGTGTCGTTTAATGGACTTGGTTATTGGTCCCCAACTCGAACCATTCGTATACTATTATTTAGATGACATCATAGTTGTTACTCCTGATTTTTCGTCACATATTGAAATATTGGAGAAATTATTTTCACGCCTTAAAGAGGCTAATCTCACTGTTAATTTAGAGAAATGTAATTTTTGTCGTCCTAATTTGAAATTTCTAGGATATGTTGTTGATCATCAAGGTTTGAGAACAGACCCTGATAAAGTAACCGCTATTAAGGACTTCCCCATTCCTAAAACTACTACACAACTACGTAGGATCTTGGGCATGTGTGGGTACTATCGTCGATTTGTGCCTTCTTATTCTACTTTATTATCACCGCTTACTGACCTCCTTAAAAATAGGAAAAAGGGCCAGACTATCACCTGGACTCCTGAAGCTGATGATGCTTTCCATCGCATTAAAGAAGCTCTTACCAGTGCTCCTGTCATGACGTCACCTGATTTCAGTGAACATTTCTACCTCATGACTGATTGTTCGAATACCGCTTCAGGTGGTGTACTCTTTCAGATGAAAGATGGTTCTGAACACCCCATAGCATATACTAGTAAGAAGCTTAATAAGGCTCAGAAAAATTATTCCACTACAGAGCGTGAACTCCTTGCTATTATCCACGGCTTGGAGGCTTTCCGTTACTATTTGGAAGGTCGTAAGTGTACCCTTATTACTGATCATAGTTCTTTACTCTGGATGCATTCTATGCGTAACCCATCCCAACGTTTGTCTAGATGGATTTGTAAGTTGTCAGCCTTTGATTATAATATCGTCCATCGTAAAGCAAATGGTGTTGTAGTAGCTGATGCTTTGTCTCGAACATTTGATGTCAATCTTCTTGACTTATCCACTTTAGTTCCGGATGCATGGTATCAGAAAATGGTGGAAAAGGTTACCCAAGAACCTGATCAGTATCCTGATTTTAAAGTAGAAAATAATATCCTTTATAAGCATGTCGTTAGTTCAGTGGAAGCTTTGTCTAATATGTCTGATTGGAAAATTGTCGTCCCAACAGCAAACAGGGATGAAATCCTTCGTAGTTTTCATGATAATGTGACATCAGGTCATTTCGGTTCCTATAAAACATTTAGTAGGATAACAGAATTATATTATTGGCCTGGCATGCGCAACTATATTAAGAAATATATATCTAGATGCAAAGTTTGTGCTACTTGCAAGCCAAGTACTATGCCACAAGCTGGATTAATGGGTACTTTTAGGAACATTGACTTCCCATGGCAGATGATATCCATGGATCTGATTGGACCATATCCTCGTAGTTACAATGGCTATACCTATTGTTTAGTAGTTGTGGACTACTTTACTAAATTTCCACTAGTTTTTCCTCTTCGGAATGCTACTGTCCCTGCCATTGTGAAATATTTGGAGGAACAAGTCTTTTTGTTGTTTGGTGTTCCCCAAATTGTGTCTTGTGACAATGGTCCTCAATTTGTGTCTAAGGCCTTTAAGGATCTTCTAACTAAGTACAAAGTTCAGAAGATCTTTTATAATGCTGCATACCATCCGCAAGCTAATCATAGTGAGCGAGTGAACCGCAGTATTGTAACAGCCCTTAGATCGTACACCTATCCAGATCACAGAGCTTGGGACCAGTATATCCACTCCATAGCTCAAGCCATAAGAACTTCGGTCCATGAAGTTACTCAATGTTCTCCAGCTTATCTGAATTTTGGTAGAAATATTGCTTTGTCTGGTGATTATTTTGGTTTAATTTCAGACAATTCCACAAATCTCCCTCAGATCTCTGAGAAACTTCATCGTTTAGATGATGTTCAGACTTTGCCCCCAATATTTGCAGACATCAGGAAGAAGTTAAAATCTTCTTACCTTAAGTCACAGAGTCAATACAATTTGAGGAAAAGAGATTTGCGATTCTTTGTTGGTGATCGGGTATTAAAACGTAATTTTGTTAAGTCAAGTAAAGGTGATGCTATTTCTGCCAAATTTTGTCAGAAATATGTCCCATGTGTTGTCAGTAAAGTAATCTCTCCTTTAATATATGAATTAAAAGATAGTTCGTCCAACAGGAAACTTGGTCGATTTCACATAAAGGACTTACTACCAGATAATACTGTCAACGACTTAGAAACTTCGTCGTCAGAAGAAGAAGATTAACTTAACAATATTGATCAAGTTAATTCCTCTTTCTAAATTTTAGAAATACTCGATTGTTCAATGAATAGGTTAACGATTGGATTTTGATTTTAGTCACCAGATAGGTACTCTATGTTTTATCTATTATAGTAATCTTTCTAGCTTTCCATATTCTATGTATCTGAGATGTCATTAGATTATTATTGAGATTTAGCTTAGTTGGGCTTAATATTGAACTGGTATGGAACTGTAACACCTTGTATGTGATTATGCTTATATATGGCATCACTTGTAGATTAGTGTATCTACATAATAGGTTTAGTTTATGTTTATCTGGTGTTGTGTTTAATTTTGTAGGTTCTACTGGAAAGTTATTCCAATGCTTGGTATGATTCCTTGGTACATTAGCTTATTTTGGTCTAAAGAAGTCATCCTGATATTTGTTGTGGTAAATGCAATTTGAGTATACAGTGTGATTCCAAAGTTATACTTCATTAATCAAAAATTTAATTAAGTAGTTGAGATAAAATTTATGATAAAGATTATGAAACCATGTTGTTATTTATCGTATTGAACATTTCTTAGGAAAATGGTTTGCCTAGCTTGGCTATGCAAATACGTGGGTTCGAAACTTGTATTACTTATCAACTGTGCACATGATAGGAAGCAGATTTCATGGGTCACCGTTGCCTAGCCCTAGGTCATACCCTAATCAGTTCAGATGCTGAATCTTTATGAAAGAATGTTTAATCATCATTTTAATCATGCACTAGGCATTCTTATTCGATTTTCAGTGTATGATCATTCTATAGAGACTTAGTCTTAAACTTGTCTGTCTATTGTACACTTATTATTCTTAGTTTTGCTATTTGATTGTTCTGATAATAATGTGACTTCTTGGATATCAGTCCTATGGAAATATATAGCTTTTGGATGCACCAAGGGATTATTGTGTTTGAGCATCATCTTTCCAAGAAACTCATCTTTTTTGGTTCATATATGTACCTTAGGGTCAGGATCAATATCCTGTTCTCTGTGAGTAACTAGGGAACATTTTCTTAATCTGCAGTTTCTTTAGAAATTGATTTACTTGTTCTCTAGTATTTCCATAATTGGATTTATTTATAAGAGTTATTAATATGTGACTTCTTGAATTCTTTCATGAGAGATGACTTCGAAATATTGGTTAGCTTCTTTTCTGGCCATTCTTATCAATCTGTTGTAACTATAGCTATAGTTAGAGAATCCCAGAGTAAGCTAACTTCTGTTAGGTCAACTATTCCATTAGTTACCCTTAGATAGATCTCCCATTGAATCTGATACAAATCTGATGATCGGTTGAGTTAGGGTCATGGTAAAAAAATATGTAATCATCATTAGTACATTTAGTACTAGGTGTAGCGTTGCTCAATTAAATCTGCCTGATTGTTCCACCTTGGATATGCTTCAATATAAATCTGTTGTCCAATGTCGGATCAATTTAGGATAAAAGGCTTGCTACAATAATTTCCTTTCTTGTCAATAACTCTTATATTTATTTTGATATACTATGGTCTATGTTGGCTTATTGCGAATTGGCTACGAAATCTACTAATTGTTCACTTTGGATATGCTCTATTTAAATCTGTTGTCCATCGATAGAACGATCTTGTATTACTCGTCCCATTCGACATTTTTTTGATTAGGATTTATCTGAATTATGTAATTTAGAAAAGGGTTATAATAAACCTTAAATATGTATGTTGGTACCATATGTGATATATTGGTCATTAGGACAACTCCATTTACATGACTCATAATTTGCGGTTAGGTATAATCGATCGAGTCAAATGTAAGTGTGTATAAGTTAGTCGTTGTATAGGTTATGTTTTGTTTTGCAGTTATGAATATGGTTATTATGGTGTTCTTGTTGACTATAATTTGGGGTTTTATAAAAATCTACTGAATCAACTTGAACACAATTTGGTCTTTATGATGTATGCCACCGAGAACTTGTCCTACGAGTTCTGTGTCACCAATATAGGTTATTTTAGAGTAGAGTAGTATTCTTAGATTCGTAGTATATTTGAGATATTTGGTTATTCACGCCTGTGTTGGATCCCACAGCGTGTGATTTTTTTATGGATACTTGTATTGAGTATTTATATATGTATAAAAAAAAATTGTTCATTAGATCAATTTTTTTTTCTCCGAGTAACGGGGGAATGTAACGATTAGTTATTACCATCGTTACTAAAATATTTATTCCAATAGTAACTAGGTATGCAACCAACTTTACAGACAATTGTATTGGAAGTTGCAGTTGATCGACGACAAAATTGGTAACTTTTGGGGAATTCAGAACCTAGAAGTTGGTTTGTGTGTCAATACGGCTTCCGGCTGACGTGATTGTCATTGAAGAAGGGGCTATTCGTGACTTCAATCTCGGCTGTTGTTGAAAGCAGACCCATCAGCCATCACGCCAGTGGCCATTACAGAGAATATAAAATTTTAGTTGAAATGTTTGAATAGAATATACGTTTACGTGGGAAGAAGTTGTTTTGTTCTTGGTTGTTAAGTGGTTTTGAAAAGAAGAGGTTTTTTTTTGTTTTCCAACACCTTTTTGAAGAGTAATGGCCACTGGTGGAGATCAAGATTAAGTCAATCTTTTTGGATATGGAATAGACGATTATTTTGGGTTATTTGGCATTGGATGGATTTTATTTTTTTTGTTTTGGAGATAGACAGTTTTCCCCGTGCTAGGAAGTACCTCCTTGTCGCACCACATCTTCGTACCTTCTGGTTGGTGAGAAGTACTCCCCCTAAGGTAGAGGAAACCCGGAAGATACCTTAGTTGGCTCTCCCGCATCAACTTAACCGGAGTTTGGAGAAGCCACAGGCCTACTTTTTGTAGAAACGACAGGTTTTATTATTAAAATTTACATTTTCAATTCTTCTACATTACATATTTCAACTTTAACATTTTTAATAACATATATAATCTTAATAATCATATAAATTCATTTTTCTAAAATCAATTAACGTAATCATAATCAATATTTTTCTTTTCCACAACTTTTATATGTCATTTTCATTATTGTATTTGTATTCTATTTTATTTAAAATAGTCCGGAGATCATAACCTATCTGGTAAGATACTGTGCACACTATCTCGGTTATTATCACAATATATCAGTATTGTCCGGTGTATCGTTCCGATCAGATGTGAGATTGTCAACCAATATTGTAATCCTCCTTAATAATAAGTTTTTGTACACACATATTTAGATCCATTAACTGTCTTGGTATAATAAATTCAATATATTTGCTTTTCTCTATTGTAATATCTGTGTAATAGACAGGAGCGTACTAGCCTAGTACGTCAGGTGGTTAGCTAGTTTGTATAAAATTGTATATAGGGGTTATAGGTATTTTTTTTTTCATTAAATTTGTTGGTTGTACATACTTATATGTTTTATTATCCTACCTTTTTAGTAGTATTAGTTAGGTACAGCAATATAGGTCACGTGGAGAGCAATATATTCTATTCTTTCCTGGCGCTCAACACTACTTCTGAATATCTTCTTGGTCAATAGTTCTTTTCTTGTCATTACTCCTTATATTAAGTTATTTTCTTTATCATTCAAGGATTTCAGTAGGTACCGTCTTACTAGGGCGTGCAAATACGGCCTGATCCTTCCCTGAGCCCTACTGTTTAGTCTCTTCAATTTCCAGCTAGCCTATTTTGAGGAACCTTCCATAAATAAGTAATTACCCTTTAAAGCTAGATCTATTCTGCCACAACACAACCTCATTTTTGTTACACCATGTTATTTGATTTCAATTTTTATATACAAATATTTTTTGTACAGTATTTTTGCCGCCCTCTCATAATTTGCCGCCCTCTCATAATTTGCCGCCCTAGGCAACTGCCTATATTGCCTAATGGATAAAGCAGCCCTGCTTATAGGTATTACCTTATTACCTATTACCTGTCGAAAAAACGTTTCAGTACCCTGGCTGTTGAAGTGTTACGAACAGGGTATATTTTTACCTTATTACCCTGGTCCAATTATGAAACTGGACGTCTAACATTTCTTAGGTTGTTTTTCTTGCTTTTCGTTTTCTTTCCTTATATTTTCCTAAAAATAAGTCAAATATGTTTTGAATAACGCAATAAGTCTCATCATGGTACTCGATTTTTCTGGTTTCTTTTATTTAATTTAATTTTCATTAGCGTAAGTTTATCAATAAGTATGAAATTACGTTTTTTTCCTCAGTTTATGATAGCATTTTTATTTTTCTAGTATTTTGTATCTAATTAAATTTTATATTATTTTGTAACCTTGTCCTTAAGGATCGTTTAAACACAGCGATATATCAAACAACTTATCAAGGTCAATCGAGTTGTTGCAACTTATCATTGTGTGTAAACGGTGCATCGCACAACTTATCAAAGTTGGAGTTGGGTTGAAGGTGGTATCGCATTGAATCGCAGCGTCTAAACAGCGTTTCAACTTGTCATCACAACTAGTTGCTGTGACTTATCGTTGTGTTTAAACGACGCTTTAGTAACAGGGCTTCATGTTTCTTAATTAATTAAATATAAACATAGTAAGTTTTCTTTAAGTATAGACCAAGAGCCAATTATAAGTCACGTCGATATGGAAAAGATATATATCTTGAGGTTGGCCTACCGGTAGGCATCTAAACATTCCGTATATGTATTTGGAACCTAGGAGTTTTCTATTGGTTCGTTGCAGCACGCGGTAATATTTTAGCCAATAGGCGGCGAGGTTCCAAATGCATATACGGAATGTCATTTGGTCCCAAATTCATATACGGAATGTTAAATATTCGTACACCGAAAAAGTTAAGTTTTTATTAGAGTCTGTTAAAAGGATATTGATTTTAAAATACTTGTTACTGTAGTATTAAATAAAAATAAAACAATTATAGTATTTGGAATGTTATTTGGTGTAAATTCATATGCGGAATGTTAAATATTCGTAGACCAAAAAATGGGACTTTTTATTAATCAGTTAAAGGAGACTGATTTTAGAATACCTACTTTGTTAATGTATTATTAAAGAAAAATAAAACAGTTATTTGGTGCGAAATTCATAAATGGGATGGTGTAGATTTGAGAGACTTATTTCTTTATTTGACTGTTTCGCTTTCTAAGAATTTTTAATGACTTGCACGTGTTGTTAAGTATGTTTAGATCTGTTTCAGCTATTCAATTCAATTCTGTTGAAGTTTAGGGCTGTGTGCTATCAGACGAAAATAAATGTTAACTTGGTTATAACGTTTGCGGTTGTGTTTTAAATATTATTTATTCTATAAAATATTGTATATTTACATAATATAATGGATTTGCCAAAAAGTTTTAAATACATTGTAATCAATGAAAATAAGTACCGAGTCTACATTAGAAATGAAGAAGACATGAATAAATGGCTAAATGAATACAAAAGTGTATTCGCTTCATAATGACCATCATTAAATGCTCGTTGCATAATATACTATTAAAAACCAGTCTCATTTTAACTGGCTTTAATAAAATATCGTCTTTTTGTTCTACGAATATTTAACATACCGTATATGAATTTCGCACCAAATAACATTCGCAATACTATAATTGTTTTATTTTTATTTAATAATACAGTAACAAGTATTTTAAAATCAATCTCCTTTTAAAAGACTCTAAAAAAACTTATTTTTTTCGGTGTACGAATATTTAACATTCCGTATATGAATTTGGGACCGAATAACATTCCGTATATGCATTTGGAACCTCGCCGCCTATTGGTTAAAATATTAGCGCGTGCTGCAACGAACCAATAGAAAACTCCTAGGTTCCAAATACATATACGGAATGTTTAGATGCTACCGGTAGAGGACTCAAACGTAGACGAAACAAGGCTAGCACCTTTTGTAGAAAATTTCATAGACAGAAATTTTCTACAAAAAACACAAAGCCGGATGGAGAAAAAATAAATCGACCATAGAAAAGATTTTTACTCTAAGGCAGCTAGCTTCTTGAAAGGATCGGAATTCAATAGAACTGTCCACAATCTCTTTATAGATTTCCGTCAGCATTAAAAAAGATCATATGTGAAATGCAATGGCATAACTTTCAGTTTCAAAAAAGCTTAACCAGCTGTTATGATATGATGTAAATGGCTGTAGATCGAGAGTACGGATAAGTAACAAACTCTCAGAATCGTTTGAAATAAGAAGTGACCTTAAACAAGGAGACGCGCTGTCACCCACATTTTTAATGACAAAACCACCCCCAGAGCAAGCCAACCACCTTCAGAGAAAAATTCTAGGTGCGCTACTGTTCCTTGGATGCGTTCCGTTTTTTTCAGGTTTATGATTTGGTCACCTTAGTCTAGTGTAACATTTTATTCTATTTTATCTTGTCCCTTTTGTCTTTACTATCAGTTGGAAAATTGGATAAGGAAGTGAAGAGAATATAGGACTAGAGATAAATCAGTACAAAACAAAATACATGACGACAGGGAGGATAACACTCAGAAATATCTAATAACACAGAACCATAAACTTGAAACTGTATCCACCTCTAAAAACCGGAAAAGAAATAACAGAGGAAAGAATTCTGAAAGCAGAAAAACATTGTAATATGAAATTAATAGAACTCTGCTGAGAAGCAAGACTCTTAGTATAATATGAAGCCTATATAAGACCTTATTAAGGTCTTATATAGGCTTCATATTATACTAAGAGTCTTGCTTCTCAAAGACCTATTTATATAGGACGGAGATAATGATGATGAACAAGAAAGAGGAAGATAGCTTTCTGAAATTTGAAAGAAAAATAATGAGATCAATACTGGGCCACAATATAATAAGAGAGGGAAAAATAAGAATGAAAACAAATTCCGAAATTGAAGAAAAATTAAAGAGAGAAAATACAGGGTGTTAGTAAATAAGGATGAAAAACTTTAAGGGTAATTCTACATGGAAAAATAATGACAGTTTGCTCTATAAACGTATGTCCGCAAATGCTTCGTTTCCGAGATACAGGGTGTTGAAATTTTTATTTCAAACTGCAAATTTTTTATTCGTCTAAGACCGATTGAAATATGAAAATTACATTTGGTGGGTTTTAAGAGGTAGTTATGGCGCATTTTTTGAAAAACAAATAACAATTTTGTGTATTCATCATTGGCGCGCCTACCATTCAAAACAGCGAGATGTTTAAACTATGGAGAAACAAACAAAAAATACGTATCGATATGCCTAAAAACCAAGATTATTGAAAACAAGAACATTAGAACGAAGTATGGGATAGAACAAAAAAAAATCAGTGAATAAAAAATACGAACATGAACTGTAATCAACATATTATAACAACAGGTCCGTAAGAATAGAAAAGGACCAATCGCAAATGAAATGGTAGAAAATTGCTGAGAGAAAGGTGTCAGAGAACATAATTGGGGCTAAATACCAATATTACAACAAGCAAATGAAGAGAAAAGAGGGTGAAACGGATTTAAGAGGATGATGGTCACCTCTGAAACAGAATGAAATATAAACTCTTTCATTTTTTAGAAGATGAAGTTTTCGATCCTCATAGCATTATTAATAATATTTAGAAAATATTAAAATATTACTAAAAGATTTTTAAATTGAAAACTTATTGGTCCATTTCCTTGGTAACACCTCCAAGGCTTCTAAAATTTGCAAGCCAAATGGATGCTGAAGCGAAGAAGACAAGAGGGAATTCAAAAAACTTACAATTCACTCACGACCCCGTCTGTTCAGCTGGTAAATTCCAACAGAAAATGGACCTAGTTACTCGAAGGAGTAAAGACCAGTATAAAAATAAAATAAAATTTTTATTTTTAATTCAGTTGCAATGCGAAGGCAAAACAATCTTACTTTTCAATTAGAATACGGAGCGCAGTCCAGTCCTCTGAATCGCGATTTTCGGCTCTTATTGGAGCCTCATCGGAGAGAACGTAGGCTTGTTCTCCATGGAGAGAGGACTGGACTGCACTCCGTATTCTAATTGAAAAGTAAGATTGTTTTGCCTTCGCATTGCAACTGAATTAAAAATAAAATTTTTATTTTATCTTTCATTTTCTATTAATTTACTTATATTGTGAGTAACCGGAATCAACTTTCGATGGAATTTTACATAAATAAATTGGCGGGAGGTGACTTGGAGGTGAATTTTACCTAAATAAATTGGCGGGCATCTTGTAGAGTTCCTTTCGTCTGCTTTATTTATCGTCCGTTTGCTTTCCTTCAATATTTCGGATTTTTTGTTTTCCTGTTAGACAAAAATTTGTTATGATATGGCTGTTCAAAATTTGCATACACTCGCGATTAGTGACTCGCTCAAGCCATTTTAACCACAGCATTTATAAAAATAAGCACTTTGAACCAATAAAACTTATAGATGATATAAATAAAGAATACATAAGCAAATTAATTTGTGAAGCGGGAACGATTAACTTTATTTGGGATGCTAATTAGGGGGTAATTTTCCCGATTCTTTTTACCAAAAAATAAAAGGAACCAGCAATATTTTGAGCGTAACTTACTTTTAATGTTAGAAGTTAAAGCACGGATTTTGCTTGTAATCATAAAGTTGGTTCCACTTTATACAGGGTGTCCCGAAAAGATTGGTCATAAATTATATCACAGATTCTGGAGTCAAAAATAAGTTGATTGAACCTCTCTTACCTATATACAATAGTGCACATAAAAAAGTTACAGCCCTTTGAAGTTATAAAATGAAAATCTATTTTTTTTTCATATATCGAAAACTCTTAGAGATTTTTTATTGAAAATGGACATGTGGCATTCTTATGGCAGCAACATCTTATAAAAAAATTAAAGTGAAATTTGTGCACCCCATAAAAGTTTTATGGGGGTTTTGTTCCTTTAAACCCCCCCAAACTTTTGTGTACGTTACAATTAAATTATTATTGTGGCACCATTAGTTAAACACAATGTTTTTACAACTTTTTTGCCTCTTAGTACTTTTTCGATAAGCCAGTGTTTATCGACATATTTTGAATATTTGTCGAAACCACCACATATTTGTATATGGTTGAGTACGATTATAGAGACCTGTTAGTAATCTGAAAATGTATTTATAAGTTGCATTTTTAGGTATACTTTGAAAAAGAAGCCACATCTCGATAAAAGGTGACTTGTCAAAAAAAGACTAAGAGGCAAAAAAGTTTTAAAAACACTGTGTTTAACTAATGGTACTACAATAATAGTTTAAGTGAAACGCACACAAACGTTTGGGGGCTTTAAAGGAACAAAACCCCCATAAAATTTTTATGTAAATATATTAAAAAAGATGCCGCATCTCGATAAAAACTGGATTATCGAAAAAATACTAAGAGGCAAAAAAGTTTTAAAAACGTGTTTAACTAATGGTATCACAATAATGAATTGATTGGAACGTACACAAAAGTTTGGGGGGTTTAAGGGAACAAAACCCCCATAAAATTTTTATGGGGTGGACAAACTTCACTATAAGTTTGTTTTAAGATGTTTCTTCCACAAGAATAATACATGCCCATTTTCAATAAAAAATCTCTAATAGTTTTCGATATATTGAAAAAAATCGATTTTCATTTTGTAACTAAAGGGCTGTAACTTTTTTTATGAGCACATTTGTACTAAGGTAAGTTAGGTCCAAACGAACTATTTTCGACCCCAAAATGTGTGGTATAATTTATGACCAATCTTTTCGGGACACCCTGTATTTTATGATCTAGGACTCATTGTGAAACAAATCTCTATCTGAATAGTAGGAAGAAGAAATTTTATCATTCTTATTCTTATTTGTTATAAATGTACATTTGAGCGGTCAATTTCCTTTTTGTATAAGGGTGGTTCGCCAAAATAAGCGGCATATTGTGTAACTCGCTTTTTTTTAAGTCCTTTACATACTGTGTTTCAAATTGTGTTGCCAAAGTTAAGTTATATAATAGATGAATGTACGCCACTTAACATTAATTAAAAAAAAAAGTACTTTTACAAGCATTGTATGCAATTTTAATGTCAAAATATCAACTCCGAGGCTGTAACCCACCTTGGTTTTTGATCTGTTTTATAGTATTACACACTGAAAAGTTACAAAATAGTGGAGTCAATGAAGGTTTTCACCTCCGATTTCGTTGAACCTCCATCGATTTTCATGAAAATTGGTAAGTATGTAGAGGATACCTCAAGAAACAAAGGTGACATGGTACCAACTTGCGCTTTTACCCTGGGGAAGGGGATGCCACCCCTTCTCGGGGGTGGAAATTATTTTATTAAAAATAATACCACTAATCGATAGAGGGACAAATTATAAGTAAAATTTGTTATATAAAGTTATTTCAATAAATCAATAGTTTTTGAGTTATTAAAGATCAAAAGTTTTGATTTTTCCTGAAAAGATCCATGTTTTAAAGCAGTTTTTCATAAATAACTCAAAAACCATAAGTTTCTTCAAAAAAGTTGTTATTAGCAAAATCGAAGATAATATAATTATAAATAAGCTCATTATTCGAAAAATCCTTTATTGCATATACAAAGTGAGTTATATGCAATTGAATGTATATTTTTTTTCCGCGAGTACTCAAATCTTAGTATTCAAGCTTAAATAACAGGAAAACGATGCACTTTGTTAAATATAGATATTAAACATTTTAATAAAGTACTTAAAGGTAACTATCAAAAAGCTATATAAGAAGTCGATAGCATCAAAATTAAGCAAGTTATGATGGAAATAAGAGGACTTTTTCAGATTTTTAGGGAAGAATGAAAAATGAAACATACGTCATTTCCACAAAAATTAAAATTTATAGTAACCCATTTAAAACTTTATTTATTTTAACATGAGTAATAACTTCAACAATTTTGACCGGTTTAGAATGCATATTTTTGAAAAAAAATACGATTAAAAAAATTAGAATTTTTCAAATTTTCGTGAATTTCATTTTCTTTTGATAATAACTCCAAAAATACTCGATATACTTAAAAGATGGTAGACAACAAAATTTTAGTTTTAACTTTATTTAAGCTTTTTCTTTTTTTAATATTTTTTTACGACAAAAAATAACCGAGATAGAAACATTTAAAACCTAAATTTTACTGCGAGAACCATGTAACCGGGGCCCTTTCACCTTGTATTAAAAAAAAATAAAGGATTTAGAAAATTATGTTTAATACAATGTTATAGAACTTTTACTTAGCTTTGTAATGGTTTTTGGATACATCTCATATTTCAAAATTTAACGGAGTTATTTTAAAAAAACCAATAACATTTTCTTTGAAAAAATTTTATAGCGGAGATTTTGTATGTATACAGGTTGTGGAAAGTCCAATTAGTCGTTTGTTGTAGGAGATACGAAAAAAGTTTATTTAGGTGAGATTGGGGCATAGATAATATCAGAATTTAAATACATTTCCAAATATACAGGGCCACCCATATTGACAGGGTGAAACAAAATTATCTTTTGTTTAATGGAACACCCTGTATATTTTTACATTTTTGGATTCTCCTCTATGTTTTATTTCTTAAAATATCAGGTTTTGTGATGTTATACGAAGTAGTTTAAAAGATAATTACGTTTTTATTTTCAAATTTCATAGCAATATTCACCCCCTGTATAATTGTAGTGATTTGACATCAGAAAATCAATTTATGTTCAAGTGATTTTTAATATAATCTATTATTGTTAAAAATTATTAACCTAGCAAAACGTTTAATTTTAGCTAATACAGGGTTGGTCGAAACTGAATGAGTGTTTTCTCAAAGTTTGAGAGTATGAGTTTTCTCAAACGGAGCAGCCTGTAATGCCTGTAATGAGCATTGTAATGAAATTATTATTTCCCACCCTGCCAGTGAGAACTGAATTTATTTTTGAAATCCCTAACTTTATGTCTTTAATTATTTTAAATATTGTAAACGATTAAAAAACAATCAAATTAAATTGAAATGAATAACCAGTGTATATCTTCCACATTTACTTCATATTTAACGTAGCCTGTACCATAACATTGCACAGATTATTATCCCTGTATAGCAACGATATACCATGAATGTGAATTCATACTTGAGAAATGTCCTATATCCAGTCTCACAAAAAAAAGGGATTCCTCAAATATAATATATATGCAGACAAAATCAGCCAAAGTGATTTGCGATATCTAATTAAAGGCCCTACCAAGTTGGTTTTGTTGAATATAGCATGGAAGCACGACGATACTTTAGTGATAAGCGTATTTTTCGTAGTAGCTATAGTATGTTGTTTTATATTATGTATTACCTATATTAAATTAGTTTTAGTATGTTTCGTTTATCTAAAAAAATGTAAAACAAACAAAAATTCTGTTTTTCTTGTAGTTGTTTTTTCGTATAGATATCGTTTTATATTGTAGTAAATTGAATTTAGTTTTAGTATGTTCCGTTTGTTTGTAGAATTATATTTAATTAGATTTGCTTTAATTACTAAAATAAATAAATTTTCAATTAAATTTTATGTATTTGTGGAAAAGGAAACCTAGCATTAGCGGCCACATTTCTATAACGGCCAATTGTTTTCTATTTTTAGTGGCCGTTATTGTCAGGCTTTACTGTACCAATAATATTTTATTAAATTATGAAATATTATTTAAATAAAAAATTTATAAACTTGATAAAAGAAAGTTTGCTTAGAATTTACTCCTCTATCTAATTATGGGGTTATTTTTAATAAAATAGTGTTCACCCATGAGAAGGGGTAACATCCACCCCCAGGATAAAAGCGCAAGTTGGTACCACATCATTTTTGTTTCTTGAGGTATCCTCTAACTACTTACCAATTTTCATGAAAATTGATGGAGGTTCAACGAAATCAGGGGTGAAAACCTTCAGTGACTGCCTTTTTGGAAATATAAAAGATTAATTTTTTTCGTGATTGTCGATTTGCTAATTTTCTGATTTTTGGTTGCTATAAGGTTTAAAAAATTAATAAAAATTATAAATCATGCACATAAATGTAAAAAAATATTTATTTTACTTAATTAAACGAGATTACTTGAGCCAGAATGCTGAAATCTGCATTTTTATCATTAAAAAAAAGGTGGATTTCACCCCTAAAATGCAGAAAGCGCAACTTGGTGCCATATCACTTTTGTTTTTTGAAGTATCCTATAACTAATCAACAATTTTCAAGAAAATCGATGAAGGTTCAAAGAAATCGTGGGTGAAAACATTCAGTGACTACACTTTCAGAAATATAGAAGAATAAGGTTTTCGTGATTTTCGACTTGTTAATTTTCGGATTTTTGGTTGCTATAAGGTTTGAAAAATTAAAAAAAAAATGTAATTCATGCACATAAATATAAAAAAATATTTATTTTTCTTAATTAAACGAGATTACTTGCGCCATAATGCGGAAATCTGCATTTTTTACAATTTAAAAAGTAGGGGTGTATTACACCCCTAAAATGCAAAAGCGCAAGTTAATGCTACATAACTTTTATTGCTTAAGGTATCCTCTAACTACTTACCGATTTTCATGAAAATCGATGAAGGTTCAACGAAATAGGAAGTGAAAACTTACAGTGACTGCACTTTCAGAAATCTAAAAAATAATTTTAAAAAAAGGGGTGTATTTCACCCCT
Source organism: Diabrotica virgifera virgifera (assembly GCF_917563875.1). Classification (NCBI taxonomy): domain Eukaryota; kingdom Metazoa; phylum Arthropoda; class Insecta; order Coleoptera; family Chrysomelidae; genus Diabrotica; species Diabrotica virgifera. The sequence continues at coordinate 68,478,643 of NC_065445.1, read as the reverse complement.
AAAATGCAAAAAGCGCAAGTTGACACTATGTCACCTTGACCTGAGGTAATAACTCATATCCACCTTCATTGACTCCACTAAAAGTGCAGATTATTTTATCAATAATTAATTAAAAACCCAATGTAATTTAAAACTGTCAAATTAATAATTCTCATTTTTAAAATTAAACCATAAAAATCTACTACTAAAAACTGTAACCAACTTTGTGCATCAACACCGAGGCCTCATGAAAATATATGAAAATTTAGGCCAAACTGCACTATACTGTATGGCAGGCAGCTTGACAAGAGAGGAACGCTTCAGTCTAACCCAAATTGTGGAAGAAAGTGGACGAACATAATATCGTTAAGCGATAGAAACATTTTCAACTTGTCTTAAGCTAAGCGTATGTTTTTATACAGTCAACACCGAAGCCTTCGTAAAAGCTTAATTTCGCTAATTTTTTAATATGTTTTTCTTCTAAGTATGCGCTATAAAGTTTTTTTGACACACGATGAATAAAGCAGAATTATTTTTAATATTTTGTAGAAAGTAGAATTAAAAATATATGAAATCATCAACACCGAAGCAATCAACTCCGAAGCCCAGTCGTGCCTCGGAATTGACGAACGTGCCTCGGAGTTGTTTAAAGTGTGTGAATGGTCATTCTTAAACTAAAAAAATACAATTTAAATTTAGTCTGATATAGGAAAAGGGTTACTGGGTAAGCTGTCAAGATGTTTCGGTTGGTTTGGTAATTATCTTCTTTTTATAGAAACACTGGAGTACGACATGAGGTCACATGGGTGTCAAATGATGGAAGAACACGTAACCAAATAGATCATGTCCTCATTGATGCAAGACACTCTAGTAGCATTATTAATACACGAAGTATGAGAGGAGCTGACAGCGATAGTGATCATTTTCTTGTAAAATCAAAGTTGAGAACACGAATATCAGTACAGAAGATGGAGCAACAAGAACAAAGAGAAAGATGGGACATAGAAGCTCTTCAAACACCAAATAAAGAACTGGAGTACCAAGTAGCCATAAGCAACAGATTTCAATTGCTGGGAGAGGAAGACCAAAATGTAGACCTAGGAGATGCATGGCAGCGAGTGGCATCAGTGATAGAACAAGCAGCGAAAGAAACCATTGGGAAAAAGAGGACTCGCCCAAAACAGAAATGGTTTGACAAACAATGCGAAGAAATGCTGGAAACAAAAACTCACAAAAGAATGAAAATGCTACAAAACCCTACAGATGAGAACAAAGCAGATTTTCGCAGAACGAGGGCACAGACAAGGCAACTACTCAGAACTAAAAAGAGAAGCTACATAGAACAGCAAATACGAGTAATGGAAATAAGTGGCGAGAGGAATCAAATAAGAAAATTCTTTAGGGAAGTGAAGACAGTCAGACAAGGTGGAAATGTTGGGGTAACACAAGCTATGAGAAATGAAGCAGGTGAACTGATAATGATGGAAACAGAAATCGTAGAGCGATGGAAGGAATACTTTCGGAATTTACTAAATATTGAAAGTGAGATGGAGGAATCAGAGACTACATTTCATTCTGCAGATGTGGAAATACCACCACCAACACTCCAAGAAGTAAAGAATGCAATAGCATCTCTTAAAGATCACAAAGCACCAGGAAATGATGGTATAAATGGAGAATTGATAAAAAAAGGAGGAAATTCAACCGAGATGTACACCAAATCTTCGTAGATTTCCAGCAAGCATATGACTCGATAAAAAGAAGCAGACTATGGCTAGCAATGCTAGAAATGGGAATACCAAGAAAATTAGTGCAGCTCACTCAAATGTGCGTGGCAGACTCATATGCACAGGTAAAGATAGGAAACAGAACATCGATGCCATTTAGTATAACATCAGGGCTTAGACAAGGAGACCCTTTATCACCATTGCTATTCAATTTGGCTTTAGAATACGAAATAAGTAAAATATCGTCTGAACTAACAGGGGGATTCGCAAATCGAGGATCAAAACTATTGTTGGCCTTTGCCGATGATCTAGATGCAGTCGCTCATTCTACAAGAGACGTAAGAGAGGTGTTTTCACAGCTCGAGGAGGAAACAGGTAACCTGGGCCTTCGAATAAATGAAGAGAAGACGAAATATATGCTGGTGACCAAAAATCCAAGACCAAGAGTTAGGCAGAACGTAACTATTAATGACCACAACTTTGAAGTAGTGAAAGAGTTTAAATATCTGGGAGCAGTAATCACAGAGGACAATCACATAGAAAAAGAGGTCTCAGCAAGAATAGCTGCGGGAAATAGAGCATTATACTCCCTATCATCATTATTAAGATCTAAGCTTCTGAAAAGACAATCTAAATTAAGACTGTACATGTCAATTATTCGCCCAGTTGTTACATATGGGAGTGAAACATGGACTCTACATCAGCGAGAAATAAATATATTGCTGATATTTGAAAGGAAAGTCCTCAGAATGATATTTGGTCCTCAAAGAGATGAGTTGACAGGAGAGTGGGGAAGGCGCCGCAATGCTGAATTGGTGACTCTATATGGTACTGAAAACATCGTCAGACATATAAAAGCTAATCGGATAAGATGGGTAGGTCATGTAGTAAGATCAGAGGAAGACAGAGTGCTAAAGACAGTGTTCTTCGAGAGACCAGACGGTAGAAGATCAGTGGGCCGTCCCAGAAAAAGATGGAAGGATGATGTTGAAACCGATCTATCTAGGATTGGGGTACAACAATGGCAAATCGAAGCGCAAGATCGCAGACGATGGAGGGCCATAGTGGATGCGGCGAAGACTCACCCCGAGTTGTAAAGCCAGTCAAGAAGAAGAAGAAGAAGAAGACTGGAGTACGACGAAAAAATAAAGGCGAAAACCCCCAAAATCGTTAAATAAAGATTTTATGAAAGAAAGTAATTTTTTATGCAGCTATGCTTATTTCTGTAAGAATATGTATACCATTTTGGGTAGTCTTCTCTAATGTTGATAAAAGAGACATCTGCTGTCTATGTAGGCACATTATGTAAAAACATGGAGCTCATGTGTGGAAGCGGATAAAAAATAATTATGTTGACATGGAGAAAAGACAGAAGAATGTGTAGAAAGGAAATGCCAAGATTGTGTTCAGAATAAGATTAGATTTTTGAAGTTTAACGGAAAAGACACGGCTACATATTGGAAAGTTTTGTCAACACGAAGGCCGGTCTAAATCAACTCCGACGCAATTGATATTTTACCTATTTTTCATGTTTTTCTGTAGTAGTTTATATCAAAATGGAAGTGTTTTGTATAGTTTTATCACATACCAGTTTTAATTTAATTGTTACGATCATAAATTTCAATTAACAGAGAATTAACGTCAACACCGTGGACACTTGTCAACTCCGAAGTCACAACATTTCCGTTTTTCGGAAAATATTTAAAAATGATCTCTGCTGGTATCATGGGTAAGTTGAATAGCTCATTTTATAAAAAATATTTAAAAATGAACTAATTCTAAACCATGTTTTAAATTAAATTTCTCTACCTCGAAATTGCCGTATATTTTGGCGAATCACCCATAAGTAGGTGATCATATTATTGGAGCCACCTAGTAAAATTCAATGTTTTAGAGGAAGTTTATATAATTGAGCTGTATCATATTATATTAATGCATTTGTTTCCATTTGGCTGTCTTGTTACACTTTATGAAAGTGCAATAAACAGTCTGACAATACTGGCAACACGCATGTGTGGCAATGCGTGACTCAGATGCCATTGTTTGTCAGTGCTGCCCAGCCTAGCTTCCAACTTGTGTGCCTATTATTTTGTATTCTTGGTGTTTAGAGTTATAATAAACTTTGCTAGTTTACATTGCTCTCTAGTGATATTCTGACAGGCCTATACTATTTTTTGTGAACTTAGTAAAAATTGCCCGTTCGTTACACGTTACACTAGTGGTACCAGAACATCATAGGAAATCCAAAGACATCTCACCAAGGAAAATATCAGATTAAAAACTTTAATATTCAATACTAATCACTCCAACAGAAACATAACATCCATTTCTAAAGTTTCAAAGGCAGCGTGGACCGTATAAAGAGAAAACTTACATACTATTATTAAACAAAAGTAAAATTTTCTGAGGTGGTTCTAATAATATGATCACCCACTGTACTATCGGAATAAGAAACATCTTGTAATAATAATTTGAAACTTGGCAACACTGTTGGCTGTAATATGCATTAACATGCAAGACACAAGAAAAACGAAAAAAATGCACATGACCACGTGAATTATGAATGTCCATGCTTGACGGAAAAGACGAGAAGAGACGGACGGCCATTATAGCACGTAGTCCTGTTGATTCCAATGAAGATCCTCGAAAAGTGGGTTGGATGTTATGCACGTTTTTCTCTCGTGATTATTGTCAAAAATAAACCAGGAATGTGTTTATCTTAGATATGAATAAATTTTGATGTTTATTTAGAACACTCAAAAATTTAGATATTCCGTCTAGTGTGATGTAATATCACAGAAAAATAAAATTTAAAATTGTTTTTCCCTGATAAACGTGAAGTTATGATTAAGTATACCTACTAATATGAACTTTTCATATACAGTAAAACCTCCTTTAACCAGGGCCGCGCCGTCCACGTGTGCAATGTGTGCGGCGCACACAGGCGCCAGCAATTAAAGGGCGCCACTAGAGTTTTCACAAGATTTTTAGGCGGATCAAAATAATACTTACCTACCCATTTTTTTAAGGCTTCTACCAAACATTGGTATATCATAAAACAACACTTTGCAAGTCTAGCTTTAAAGCATTTATCTAATACACGCTGGTCCAGCAAATTTGATGCTTTAAAGCCATTATACAAAAATTTGTCAGCAATTTATTATGCTTTATGTAATATAACGCATTAGGATAAAGATCGTGATTGAAACTATCAAGCTAGATGTTTAGGAATAAAATATCAAGATTTACATTCATATGCTCAGTTGTTCAGTCTACATACCTATGGTATAAAGTTCTGATAAAAGTTAACTTCGTTAGTAAAATTTTTCAATCAAAAACAATAAATATGCAGATGGCCTTAAATGCTTTACATGAGATAAAAAAATTGTTGCTAGAGTTTCGGACATATATCAAATTTAATGATGTTATTACTACAGCAAATGAAACTGCAGAGAAACTGGATGTGGAGCCCAGTTATCAACCAGCCACACAGTTACGATTTTGGAAAAAGCTGACAGTTCGATTACGAACATAAAGACGAACCGATTTTGGATCCTAAAATGTCATACAAAGTAAATTTCTTTCATTGTGTTGTCGAGCAATCATTAATTTGGAAATTTGGAAAAAACTCAGATTCAGTGATCATCTACATATAATAGAGGGAGACGATATGTTTAAAAAATTATATGAAGTATACAACTTCAGCCTTTGTTAAAAGAATTAAATAATGATGTTTGTAAAATTTTAAAATATATATATTTTTAAGGTATTAACTGCTTCTTCTTCTTAATGTGCCTATCTGTGACGCATGTTGGCGATCATCATGGCAATATTTATCTTAGCTATATCCGCGCTATGCAGAGCGGAAAAGCTGCACAGATGTTGTCTTGAACGAGGTTCTGAGGTATTTTAACCAGGATGTTTTTTTCTTGCTGGACCTCGCTTTCCAAACATTTTTTCTTGCGCGCTCTTATTTCTTGGTTGTTAGTCCATTCTTTATTTATTATGGTGCCGAGGTAGTTGAGTGCGTCACTCTCTCTACAGGGGTTTGGTTGATTTAGAGTTGCCCTTCTGTTATGTTTTTCTTGTTAATAATCATGAGCTTTGTCTTCATTACGTTTATATTAAGTCCATATTATCGACTAATATGTGATTTTGTTTATAAGGACTTGTAGGTCTTCCAGGTTGTCCGAAAATATTATGGTGTCATCTGCATACCTTATGTTATTTAGCAGGGAGCAGGAACACATTTAGTAGAACTCCTTTTTCAGTTTCGTTCAAAGCTTCCATAAATATTCTTTCAGAGTAGAGATTGAAAATTAGAGTGTATAAAATACAGCCTTTACTTACCTCACTCCACGCATGATGTTCACCTGCAACTCTGAGATTTTCATTCTGATTCCAGTAAGTTCTGGAAGGCGCGAAAAGTCAATTTTTTCTGAAATAGATATTTATTTTCGAGTTTACCTGTATCTTTAGTTATTTATGTTGTTACGCCAAAGATTTATTTTTACTTAATTATTTTAGCTTTGTTTATTATCTTGTTGCATATATGAAAAAATTTTGTTGAAAAAATATGTTGCATATATGAAAAAAAAAATTTGCAATAGATTGTTACTGATTTTTATTTGACTTTATTATGTTTTATTTATATTGACGATTTGTATAATTTTAGTAAATTGTATTTGTTATTGTTTTTATTTATGATTCTTGTAAGCTTTGTCTATAAAATTGTTAAATTTTTCATGACAATAAAGCATATTTCTATTCTATGAGAATTTTTAGTTATTTTTGTTTGGTTACAATAAATAATTGTTCATTTTCACATTATTTAATTTAAAGACGATTTTTTAAAAAATGCGTATTTTTGGGCGCCATTAAATGTTTTGCACACAGGCGCTAACACGTGCTGGCGCGGCACTGCCTTTAACCGAAACATCGTTTAACCGAAATGGCGGACAGTTTAAATAATTTCGTTAATAAAAAGTAAATTTAAAAAAAGCAATACAATTAAGGAAAATTAACATGTTTAAAGTGTTCTTTAAAGAAATCTTCAAATGTTCTTGTGTGTTTTCCTTTGACGCAGATGTTTTGCAGCTATACCTCTCCAATACTAAGTAATTTGATACAAGAAGAATACAAAAAACAATGTTATTTTTAACCGAAATTCTTGTTATCCGAAACGGCATCTCCCCCAATTATTTCGGTTAACGAAGGTTTTACTGTATACAGGGTGTTTGGTAACGAATGAGCCATAGCTGAACCTTAGATTCCTGAGGTTAAAATAGGTCGATTTAAGGTAACTTACCTAGTACGAAAGTTGATAATAACCGAAATACAGGGTGTCAAAGTTAAACTTGTATTTTATTTTCCTTGAATAAGTATTTCCTGACAGGCATGGGATAACAACACGACATTTGGTAAGCGGGGTTTTTTGGGACGAGAAATCTAAATTCACCAACAACAAGTATGTATTACCCAGAGGGCGCCACATACGTCTTTCAGCGCTCAGTTAATACGTTCAATTTTTTTATCCCCCACTCTACATAATTTTGAGATAAAAACTTTTATTCCACTATTATTTTTACTTAAAAAAGATATACTACGTGCATCTCACTAAACCGTTTTTGAGATAAACGCATTTTAAATCTACGATGCAAAATTTAATTTTTTGCATTTTATTGTAGTTACTAAAGACCATTTGACATATTATTGTTGTCACACTTGGCAGCAAGTGTAGGTACAACCTATTAAATTATGTTAAACAAACGTTTCTGGCTACTGCCAGTGGCGACGGGGGAAAGTGAAAGTGACCCTTCCCAAATTCTACGCCACTGATGGAATTGCTATTTTAGTACAGTTTTTCGATTCTCCAACTTTCTATGCAAATAGAATCTCTCTCATTCGTAACGATAGAGTTATTAGTTTTCGAGATATTTGAAGTTAAAAACGTATGTAAACACAGGATAGTCAATACATTACTCAAAATAACTGTCGTTTCATTTTTAACTTCAGATATCTTGAAAACTAATTAACTTTATCGTTACAAATGAAGACTACATTATTTAAATACAAAGTATTAGAGATTCTAAAATTTATGCTAAAATATCAGTTCCGTCAGTGGCGTAGAATTTGGGAAGGGTCAACCATTCACTATTCACTTTCCCTTGTCGTACGCCTCTGGTAGTAGCCAGAAACGATTATTTAACATAATTTAGTAGGGTCTACAGCACCTACACTTTCTACTAAGTATGACACGGATATGTCAAATTATACGTTACACCCCAGACGAATATTGATATACGTTACACCCCAGACGAGCGACTGTGGCCGGCTACAGTCGCTCATCTGGGGTGTAACGTCCACTCTTAGTGCGGCCGATATGTGAAACAATTGCACATGTAATGATACAAGCATATAATTTGGACCACATATACTACACATATAAAGGTTCAAATTAAGATATGAGGCCATCTCAGATTTTGCCTTTTACAAAAATGGCGGGCATTCAAAATGGCCCCCATACATATGTGTTTAATAGTACCATAACTTTTGAACGAAAAGTCCGATTTCAACCAAATTTGGTAAATAGGTTCTCTTTTTGATTTACAAGATGTATATGATGAACCAAAAGAATCGGTTTACCAGAAGTTGTGTTTTTACTGGTTGTTTATGTAAAAATATGTTTTTTTTCAATTTTTTTCCTCTGTATATATTAATTTTTCAAAATGGTAATACCGCAGTTGAAAAGAGCGTAAAAATATTTTGTAAAAAATATTTTGAACTTTTTAGTTATGTTAATTACCATTTAATAAATGCATAACATATCTTCACATGTACCTATGTGTGGCAGATTCGTGCAAATATTATAAGAATTATTGTGCATTTAACGGTAGAAGCACATAATTTGGACCACGTATACTATACCCATCAATGTTCAAATTTAGATATAACTCCATCTCAGATTTGACCTTTTACAAAAATGGCGGGCATTCAAAATAGCCACTGTACGTATGTGACTAATAGCACGATAACTTTTGAACGAAAAATCCGACGTCAACCAAATTTGGTATATAGGTTCTTTTTTTGATGTGTAAGACCAAGGTCTTGAACTAGAAGAATCGATTTACAAGAAGTTGTGTTTTTCCTGATTTTTATGTAAAAACATGTTGTTTTTTTACTAATTCTTTCACCCTGTATGTATTCATTTTTCAAAAAGTTAATATCGGCGTTGAAAAGTGTGTAAAAGTATTTTTTAGGAAATATTTTGAACTCTTTAGTTATTTTAATTACCAATTAATAAATGCATAACGTATCTTCATATGTACCTATGAACCTATGTGCGGCAGATTCGTGCAAATAATACAAGAATTATTGTGCATTTAAGGGTAAAAGCATATAATATGGACCACACACACTACACATACACAGATTCAAATTTAGATATGAGGCCATCTCAGATTTTGTCTTTCACAAAAATGGCGGGCATTCAAAATGAATTTGCCGCACATAGGTACATGTGAAGATACGATATGCATTTATTAAATGGTAACTTAAATAACTAAAAATTTCAAAATCTTTCCTAAAAAATATTTTTACACTCTCTTCAATGGCGGTATTACCTTTTTGAAAAATATATACAGGGTGAAAGATTTGAAAAAAAAACAACATATTTTTACATAAAAACAGTAAAAACACAGCTTCTGGTAAATCGATTCTTCCGGTTCAAGACCTCGATATTATTCATCAAAAAAAACCTTGATGCCTGGCTTAAATCGGACTTTTTGTTCAAAAGTTATCGTGCTATTATTCACATATGTGTAGCCGCCATTTTGAATGCTCGCCATTTTTGTAAAAGGCAAAATCTGAGATGGTCTCATATCTAAATTTGAACTTTAGTATGTGTAGTATATGTGGTCCAAATTATATGCTTCTACCATTAAATGCATAATAATTCTTATAATATTTGCACGAATCTGCCACAAATAGGTACATGTGAAGATACGTTATGCATTTATTAAATGGTTATTAACATAACTAAAAAGTTCAAAATATTTCTTAAAACATATTCTTACGCTCTTTTTAATGGTGGTATTAACATTTTGAAAAATTAATATATACAGGGTGAAAAAATTGAAAATAAATTATTTACATAATATAAAATAGTTTTACATAAAAAACCAGAAAAAGTACAACTTTTGGTAAACCGATTCTTCAAGTTCACGACATCGATCTTGTAAATCACAAAAAGCACCTATGTACCAAATTTGGTTGAAATTGGACTTTTCATTCAAAAGATATCGTGCTATTAGTCACATATGTATAGTCGCCCAATTTGAATGACCGTCATTTTTGTAAAAGGCAAAATCTGAGATGGCCTCATATCTAAATTTGAACCTTTATATGTGCAGTATATGTGGACCAAATTATATGCTTGTATCATTAAATGTGCAATTCTTATAATATTTGCACGAATCTGCCGCACTATCTACATAAGAACCCACGGTAAATCATCGGAATCTACTTTTGTGGATCCACAGCGTAGCGTTGCAGCGTGGTCCATCTGGCAGTGGCGGCTCGTACCACTTTAAGAAGGTAGTGCCACAACTCGGGCAGCCGCCAAAATTTTTAGTGACGGATTCAGGTATACTGACAACAAAAACTAAAAAAATATATGCGCGGATACTTTTATCTTATGTACATATCTTAAGTTTATTGATCTGAGGTGCCAAGCAATTGTCCAACATTGATCAAAACAGTTCCGTAAATTAATTACTAATAAAAACCTCTTAACCTACCACCAGCATTTACTGCTGATAGTGCTTGAAAATTGTTATTACGATTTAGTCTCTATTTACCAATTTATAAAAATAATACTATTTTATTATTCACACACATGCACAAATTTTTGTAATGTCAGTTTTAAAGTTTACGATATATGAAGTTCATTCTTCTATTTTTTGGTTGCAAAGTTTTCAATGACTTTATAATTAAAATTATCAATACAATTTACAAAATGCTTTTCTGCAGATAGCATACCTAAAGCACTAGGTTTCGATGTAAACATCGAAAAACAGCGTTCTGCTTCAGATGTTGATATAGGAATGGTAACTAAAATACTTAAAAGTTTAATAGTTTCTTCAAATGTGCTTTTAAACCTTCCCTCTACAAAAAAACCGATAGCGAAACAGCCCCAGAGGTAGTACTTAATTTCGTCTCGCTAATACAGTACCTACTTCTAATTCAGTTTTAAACCGAGTTTTGCTTAAAAATTAAAATTGTCTCCATGGTTCATTAAGAAATGATTCGGAGAACTGATGCTTATAAGCAGAAAACTTCTCCGATATAAATAAATTAGAAGCAACTAAATGTCCGGAGAAGGCAGACCTTTGAAAGATCTGGTACTTTGAATAATATGAACCTTTAAGTCGTTGTCTAATTCGGCGCTAAAATTGACCAGCTCCTTAAATATGCCTCTATTTTCTGAATTTTCTTTTTCGTCGTGACCTGTTAAAGCTAACTCGAAAGCTCCACAACACCTTATAACATTTGTAGTTTTTTTTTCTAGCGAAAAACCACCAAAAAAATTTTTAAAATACTAATCTTTATTGTCAATTAATAAAATTAAACTTAAGAAATAATCAAAATATTATCAAAATACCCACGATCATGATGCACTAAAAGTTTAATTATAAATACAAAAACTTTTTAACAGAAAATATACATAATAAAAGCGACAAACCAGCACGTAAAGCAACTCAAAATAAATAGACCTGGCTTCATACCCTCGTGCCTGGCACAGAGATTCTAATGTTAAGGTATACTAATAGTCCAATATAGCTCTTTCTCTGTCACTTACATATAATGCTCGTAAAATCTTTCTCTCTTTGCTCGTGCCAGTACTGACTTCGGCGCGAAGGAGATTCTCCTGTCGAATTCTCTCCGCTGTCGGCAGGGATTGTATTGCGCCCATAGTTGCCCTATTTTATATAATTCATGAAGAGCAAAAGAAATACACACAAAAAAATTCATAGGAATTAAAAAGTTTTGAAGATAAAAAATATATTTATGGATAGTTAGCAAGGTAGTGCCATGGCTCTATGGCACTACCTCACGGGCCGCCACTGCCATCTGGTTTTACCCTAATTCTCGGGGTCGTTCACGAACGTAAAGACCTAAAAGACCCTCTTCTCAAAGTTCGTGCCACTCTGGTGTAGTGATGTTAATTATAGTTACTTTCGAGTATTCGTTACAAATCGTTACTTTTGTATAAAGTAATCATTTACAGTATTCGTTACTTTGATTACTATGATTACTTTTGTTATTTTTGTATTTGAGTACCGGTAATCATATCGAGAATCCTATTTCTCAGTAGGTAGGCATTTTGTATAGGTCTAGATCTAGATAAAAATATAGGGTTCTCGCATTCGATCTTAGTTAGTGACATACATTACATATTTTACGTATACCATTATACCTCCCTCTGTTTAATCTTCTATCTTCTCCTCACCCTCACACCCTTAAAACGCTTTAGACCGATAACGATATTCGATAACACTCGTAAAATACGGTTCCCGTCCGTTACTCGCTGGGATACGATTGGTAGAAAGTAATCATGTGTACAGGTTGTAGATACCATAGTCGTTACTCCCTCTGATACGATTGGTACGAAGTAACGAAGTAATCAGAGAATCAAAGTAGATATTTACAATAGTCGTTACTTGCTCTGATACGATTGGTATGAAGTAACGAAGTAATCAGAGTAATCAAAGTAACGATTTGCCTCTTCGTATAGTAATCGTTACTTTCGGTATTCCTAAGTAACGAGTACTTTGTAACGAATAGTTACTTTTTCAACATCACTACTCTGGTGGGCCTCGAGATTAAATTAGGAAGATATAATCAAACAACAGAATTAAGTAGAACAGGACCAACATAAGCAGCTAACGGAAAACTGAGAGACGTCCTTAGATCAGATATTCCCATGTGCTTAAAAAGGATCAGTGTGTGCTTCAGGTTCTAACTTAATATGAAAAAAAAGGGTGTGTGTACTTTGTACGCACGTAAGAAGTTATACTTCTATTATTACGATTTTAACGAAATACATATATTTTAAACAATTTAATTGTATTTTTATTTAAATATTAAACTAATTTTAATACTTAAAATAATACCAAAATTTTACGTTAAAAACGTTAATACGTCATTTTTTATAAACTGTATCCTCCCCGCAATTACTTTTCCCTTGGCCCTTGATGAATCGTAGAAAATCTAAAAAACGTCAAATTTTCTACACAAATTTTTAATTTTCTTTTCATCATATTTTAATACTAATCATCATAATTCCCGATGAAGACAAATCCAAAGGCACAAAAATTATAATACCTAAATATATTTACTAAAGATACCAATATATTTTTTCACACTTTATTTGCAATGACATACACGTAACTTGAAAGATTTAACAACTAACTTCATACTGTCGATATGCGCGTACTTCATACTGTCGCTTCTATAAAAATTCACTCTTGACCATAGACGTATATATTAACATAGACTGAGCTTACCCTTCGCGCTTTCTGACGACAAAGTCTCTTGGACAGGTTTGCGGTATCTCTTTCTAGCACATAACAAATTTAATTTGAATAAAAAAAAAAGTTTTTGTGTTTCTTTAACAAATTTTAAATGCTAATGCAGTACTGTTTGTTAATTTTTTTATTTAATATAAATTTGTTTTAATACTCTTTTGTGGTTATCTTTGGTGCCAATTTTTATTTATCACAATATTAGATAAAAAAATAAAAAAAATTGTTTATAACAAATTGATGAACATTTAGTTCAAAGAGAGTCATGTATATGTTATTACTTATATATATATATATATATATATATATATATATATATATATATATATATATATATATATATATATATATATATATATATATAACAGCCCTACAGGCCTTAGAGGCCCTTGGCTTCGATAGTCTTGACTAATTTCTTCCACTTTTTGCGGTCCTGTACTTGTCCTCTCCAGTCTCTTGTACCCGTTTCTTCTAGGTCAGTCCGGACGGCATCAAACCAATTCCTTCGTGGTCTCCCTCTTCTTTTCTTCCCTTGTTCTCCTGCTGATAAAACTCTTAGGAGGTTTCCTTCTTGTGGCATTCGTAAAACATGTCCCAACCATTTAACTCTCTGTGCCTTGATTGTCTGAGTTATTTTAGGTTTCTTATACATCTCCATTATCTCCAGGTTTGTTCTTCTGCGCCATTCCCCGTTAGTCTCCTTTATACCCCAAAAAATTTTTCTCAATATTTTTCTCTCCCAAATCTCTAGCTTCTTTTCTACTTTCTGGTTCATTGTCCAAGTTTCACATGCATACAGCACCGTTGGTCTCACTATTGTTTCATACGCTCGGATCTTGGCTGCCCTGGACACGTTTTTTGCCTTCAACAATGAGTTTAATGAACCTACTGCTTTTCTACCTTTTAACAACCGTTTATCTATCTCTCTCTCTTCGTCTCCTCTATTTGTAACTGTGACTCCAAGGTACTCAAATTCAGTTACTTTCTCAAATTTATAATCTTTGTCATTTGTCCTTAGAGTAATCCACTTATTTTCTTCAGCATTTTCTCCTCTCATTTCCATATACTTGGGTTTTCCTTGGTTTATAGTCAGGCCATATTTTTTTGCTTCTTCTTCAAATTGCTTGAAAATTTTTTGAAGTTCTATTCTTGAACGCGTCAGAAACACTAAGTCGTCTGCAAAACCTATACACTGTTGTCTTCTGTTAAGAATCGTGCCGCTTGTTTGGATATTGGCTCCTCTAATTATATTTTCTAGTACTAGATTAAATAAGTCTGTTGACAGGGGGTCCCCTTGTTTTAATCCTCTGTTGACGTTAAACTGATTTGAAAAACTGCTTTCTATCATGACTTTATTGACTGTTAGTCTAAGAGCTAGTGAACTCTCCGACTAACGGTCGTCCTGTAAGGCTAGAAATTTTTCTAGTGATAATTCATAGCACATCAAGGCTAAAAACCATGACCTGGCAGGCCTCAGCGGTGCACGTCTATCTACCAGGTGAATCGAAAAGTGCAAATTTAGGGGGTAAAATAAACTTTCTCCTGTAAGGTTTAAATTTCAGTATGTGTTTGAGTAAGTCATTTAGAAGAAATGTGTACAACGACAGGCGATTCTGAAGAGCATAAGACCTTGCCAGGCGAGGGGAAAGATTAGGGGTTTTTCCTAAAATTATTCTTTTTGCATCGAAAAATTTTTTTTTAGGTTTTTTGAATAATTCCAAACAGAAAAGGTCTTTAGTGATTTTTCTCTTAAGTTAATAGTTTTTGTTATATAAGCGATTGAAAATTTTGAAAATTGCGAAATCGGCCATTTTTAACCCTAAATCGGACATTTATCTAAAAATTTTAAAGTTGCCAAGGTAGGTAGATATTCTTTAAACATTGATTGATGAAATCCCAAAGAGTTTTCTTTAATACAATATCGGAAACGCCTTTGTTTTTTAATTGCTAATCAAGCGGGCGCGACACTGTGGTAAAGTGAGGACGTTTGAGTTGGCATAAATTCATTATCTCGAGAATGGGCAAATTTCAAGAGAAATCCTCAGATAGGTCGATTTTTATTTTTAAATTAAGACTTTTTGGCATATATGTAATACTAGTGACGTCATCCATCTGAGCGTGATGACGTAATCGATGATTTTTTTAAATGAGAGTAGGGGTTGTGTGATAGCTCATTTGAAAGGTTATTTAATTCTCTATTCACTAATATAAACATTAACATAATTATTTATACAGGGTGTACAAAAAATTTTTTTTATTAAATTAACTTTGATTAAATTTGACAAATAGAAGAAAAATTTTTTTTGTACACCCTGTATAAATGATTATGTTAATGTTTATATTACTGAATAGAGAATTAAATAACCTTTCAAATGAGCTATCACACAACCCCTACTCTTATTTAAAAAATCATCGATTACGTCATCACGCTCAGATGGATGCCGTCACTAGTATTATATATATGCCAAAAAGTCCTAATTCAAAAATAAAAATCGACCTATCTGAGGATTTCTCTTGAAATTTGCCCATTCTCGAGATAATGAATTTATGCAAACTCAAACGTCCTCATACTACAGTGACGCGCCCGCTTGATTAGCAATTAAAAAACAAAGGGGTTTTCGATATTTTATTGCAAATAACTCTTCGAGATTTCATCAATCAATGTTTAAAGAATATCTACGTACCTTGGCAACATTGAAATTTTTAGATAAATGTCCGATTTAGGGTTAAAAATGGCCGATTTCGCAATTTTCAAAATTTTCAATCGCTTATATAACAAAAACTATTAACTTAAGAGAAAAATCACTAAAGACGTTTTCTGTTTGGAATGTATCAAAAAACCTAAAAAAAAATTGTTCGATGCAAAAAGAATAATTTTAGGAAACACCCCTAATCTTTCCCCTCGCCTGGCAAGGTCTTATGCTCTTCAGAATCGCCTGTCATTGTATACATTTCTTCTAAATGACTTACTCAAACACATACTTAAATTTAAACCTTACAGGAGAAACTTTATTTTACCCCCTATCTTTGCACTTTTCGATTCACCTGGTAGATACACGTGCACCGCTGAGGCCTGCCAGGTCATGGTTTTTAGCCTTGGTGTGCTATGAATTATCACTAGAAAAATTTCTAGCCTTACAGGACGACCGTTAGTCGGAGGGTTCACTAGCTCTTAGACTATGTGTTGGTTAACGTTATTTTAACTAATCGTATCAGTTTCTCTGATATTCCTAGTGCTCTCATTGCTTCGTATAGACCGTTTCGTGAGATAGAGTCGTAAGCCTGTTTAAAATCGATAAAGAGCATATGTAAGCCTAGATTTTGTTCATTACTATTGTTTTGTAATAACTTTAGCAAAAAAATTTGATCGGTTGTGCCTCTTCCCTGTCTGAAACCAGCCTGGTATTCTCCTATTATCTATGATTCATAAGCTTTCAATCTAGTTCTTATAATTTTTGCTAATACCTTATACACCACTTCTAACAGTGCGATTCCTCTGTAATTTTCACATATGGTCTTAATTATGGTTATTACTTATCTGCTACCCCAAATTAAAAAAAGAATGTGTGTGTACTTTGTACGCACGTAAGAAGTTATACTTCTATTATATGATTTAAACGAAATTAATATACTTTTTATTTATATTTTGTTTAAATATTAAACTAATTTATACTTACTACTTCTCAAACATTTTTATTAGAACAGTGCCAAAAATTAAAATAATAAAAGAATAAAACACACACAAACACATTAAACAAGCCACAAATGATGTCTGAACATTAATTGTCGAAATTTTTTTAACTAATTACGTATTTTCTGGAAATACAATTATATAATAAATATACTTACAATCATAAAATGTATTAAAAAAAAAAACAAAAAAGAAAGTTTCTATTGGGACTCGAACCAGCGCTGATAAGAGCGGTTGGTATTGGAATTCATTCGCCTTCTCCGCTTAGCCACGGACACTATGTGTCATTATATACGAAGATCGACTAACTAAACGGATTAAACTTGTGATATTTTGATATTTTGAAAATTGATCAAATTATTTTAATTTTGAATTGAAATGATTTATAATTGAAAAAGTACAACAAAACATAGAGTAAAAAAACAATATATTAGGTGAATATTGATAGAAATTTTGATGGTAATCAAATTATATAAATAAAAGTATTACATACTATGTATTTTGGCAGATCAAATAGGTAGGTTTATACCCATCATACATTAACAATTATTACGTACCTGTTGCTTTTAAAAACTATTTAAAAGTCACTACAATATTATAAACTTTTTTGTTTCTGTCCTCACAACAATAAAACTAATATATTATACATTTGTTTACCTTTACCTCCAAACCACAGCTGCCATATCGGATAATTTTTGACATGTCATTTGAACATCCAATCAGAACAAAGTTATAATGCGCATGCGCCGGGCTGATAGGTTTTAACATATAAAAAAATCACCCTCTATCGCCGGTAAAGAAGTATAACTTCAAAAAAAAACATTGAAATTGTTCCATTATTAACAGAGATATTGCAAACTTACTTCTCCACCAATTTTCAGGCAAAAAGTTTTCATTTAAGGTAGCTACGAACATAATTATTTTTAAAAATATTCTACAATTTTAACTATTATACATAAATGGTATTGTTAAGTAGTAGAGTTGGTAGATCTACTCACGCACTTTTAAATGTTATCTAATATTGATAAAATAATCAAATTATGAATTTTTAAATTTGGAAAAGATATCTCAGCAAAAATGATCCTAGAATTAATAGGTCTTGGTTTTTTAAATGTGTGAAAATTACCAGGAACACGAATATCGAAACAGCATTTAAAAATATTTAATCGCGGTGATGTTATTAAAAAAAAATTAAACAAACTGCATATAACAATTTACAAACGCCATTTTGTAGGGGAGTATAATTGAAATTTTGATTTCTCAAAGCATTTATCGAAAATATAGGTATCTTAAGAAATTGTATGTATACTCTATCGGCAACAACCGCCTTTTTTGCAATTAAAAAGAATGGTAATATTTAACAAACAAATTAAATATGTATCTCATAAAGTACTGAATATTTTTCAACTAATTTTTTTTGCTTTGGTACCACAACACAACTTTTTCTTCAAAATAAAATGTTTTATAGTGCTTATTTATAATGCAAATAATATATTTTTTGCAAATTTGTTTTTCAATCTTGATTTACAATCGAAACAAATTTTTATACCAATATTTTTCAACCAATGTCTTTTGCTTTATATTGGTACCACAACGCAACTTTTTCTGCAAAATAAAATGTTTTATAGGTACATAATATGGTACATATAATATACAGTAGAGCGTCGATAATCCGAACTAATTGGTACAGGGGTAGTTCGGATTATCAAATTGTTCGGATTATCGAACATATGTTCAAAATACATACAAAACTCATAAACATAGTACATATCATGTACATATGCACATATACGTTTTAGTTACAAGGAATAAAACACCTGCATAATAAACAAATATACTGTATGTATTTCTGCATAAACAAAACAAAAATCCGGGGTCATATTTTGCCCATATTGTCATATTAAATAAAAAACTTCGGTCCGCGATCATATTTTTTAATTTTATAATTTTTTTGCGTTCGGATTAGCGATCGTTCGGATTACCAGGGTTCGGATTATCGACGCTCTACTGTAATAATATTATTATTTGTTGAAATTTGTTTTTCAATCTTGTTTTACAATTATTTAAACAAATTAAGGGTCAAATTTAATTGAGTAAGATTATATGAAAGATTATTTCTTCAGCTTTGCAGAAAAAAATCTTAAAACCTTCATAAAAACATGAATTACCGCAGCAGTTAACAAAGTAAATTTTGTGCAAAATTACCCATTTTTAATTACTTAATGATCCCCTCATATAAATAATATGCTTTCTTGAAAATATCTGTTGTTTTGGTTTTGACCTAAATATTGATACAACATTTATTCCAACCTGTACGGAATTATATTTTGATTTTATTTTATTTTACTGAGTTAAAAATTTAGCTCATTATTTCATGCCAAATGTTGGAAGTTAGAAATAATTACTGTATAATAACAGAGATCATTATTTCTAGCTAGAGGCACCTAGAGGTAGAACTGAAGAATACTGAAGCCACCTGCCTAATAAAATTGCTAGTTGCAGTACAGATATCTGCAACTTCGTAGGTACCTACCCATCAATTATGATAATAACTTCGAATTAGACCAGGCTGTATCGTCGACCCCGTTAGATATTTAACTCCGATTCGTTTTTTTTGCACAAACTTACTCAAAAAGAGGTTCTTATAATAAATCCACAGGGTGCCGGGAGGTGCCACGGTCGGAAAATTGTTAAAACATTTTTTTTAAACAAATTCAAAAAATCAATTTTTCACTTCGTAAATTTTTTTAGATTCTTTGGGTCATTATGAGAAAAACACGTCTCTTATGATTTTTCTCTAAAATTGATTGTTGTCGAGTTATACGCGAATTAAAATTTGAAAAACGCGAAAATGGCTATTTTCAAGACTTAATAACTCGGTTAAAAATTATTATTATGAAAGCAAGAAAGTGACTAAATCAAAGTTTAAAGCCCCCCCTACATGATCCTGAAGAAATTTGTGTCATTAATTTATTACTAAGCTGTTATTTTTAATTAATACAGTAAGCTCTAACAGCGTATTGAGGCGGCCGTCAATGTGAGTGCGAAAGAGATGCACCATTCCGGCAGTACAATGGTGCATCTTACTCGCACTCATATTGACGGCCGCCTCAATACGCCGTTAGAGCTTACTGTATTAATTAAAAATAACAGCTTAGTAATAAATTAATGACACAAATTTCTTCAGGATCATGTAGGGGGATTTAAACTTTGATTTAGTCGCTTTCATACTTTCATAACAATAACTTTTAACCGAGTTATTAAGTCTTGAAAATAGCCACTTTCGCGTTTTTAAAATTTTAAATAGCGTATAACTCGACAACAATCAATTTTTGAGAAAAATCACAACAGACCTTTTTTGCTCATAATGACCCAAAGAATCTAAAAAAATTGTACGAAGTAAAAAAAATAATTTTTTGAATTTGTTTAAAAAAAATTGTTTAAACAATTTTCCGATCGCGGCACCTCCCGGCACCCTATGGATTTGTTAAAAGGACCTGTTTTTGAGTAAGTTTGTGCAAAAAAAACAAATCGGAATAATTTACCCAACGGGGGCGACGATAGATCCTGGTCTAAATTGCAGAACAAGTTTAGCATATTTGAAATGGATTTTTTTATGAATCTCTTGTGGTTAATTTGTAGACCTGCACATTTATTGGTCACTAAAATAAGACAAAAACAGACAACGGCCAAAGAGATTGCGGTAAGAAATAAAAAAGTGTACCTACTTATTGACATGCAAAATATTGGTAGGATAGAAAAAAGTGTATTCTGGAAATTGCATGTCTCGTTATTATTTTCTATGGTTTATATTAATTTGCAATATTATCCTATACACCAGCCTACCTGGGAAAAATCATTGATTTTACGCAAAAATCTTATACAGATATTTGAAGGTTCTAAAAGGTGTATGAGGGGTAGCTGATAAAAATCCGTGAAGACGTACCTACAGCTGATTTTACTTTGATTTTATTAAACAATCTTAAAAAGTATAGACAATAATCTTGACTATAAAATGTTTGTTATTCATTTTAGACAAAAATAGTTCAAATAAAACTTGTAAATCATAAAAAGATCATAAAAAGTTATTTAATTTTGAGAGTTTCCAAATTAAAATACATAAACAATTGACCGGCATAATTATAAAAAAACCTTATTTTTGTAGTAATTCATAAATGCTAATAACTTTGTAGCAGGGCGTCTGCAAATAAGATTAAATGTAGTCCAGAGAAATAAGGTTTTTGTCGGGACACTTGAGCAGCCAGGTTGCCAATGGATTTTTTGGGTACTAGCTATATACCTAATACATTATAAATACAAAAATGCCCGTCACAATTCGGACTAGAAACTTAGTTATTAACAAATAAGGGTCAAAAGTGGCAGTTTTTTCGTTTAAATCGCTACAGGTAAAAATAGGGTAATTAAATATCTTATTTATAATATTTTTCTTTTTGTAGATGAGCCAAGGTTTAAAATGGCACTTTTTGAATTTTGGTCCGATCCTTTTTTGTTTCGGAAAGTGCAAAATAAGACTAACATTTCAAAAATAAAAAATGTGCTATAAATTTTGCGAAAATGGCCTTAAGACTTTCATATTGTACGAAAAATTGAGTCAAACATTCCATATAATTAGTCCATTCTTTCACGGTTTTTGCTCTAAATTTTAAAGAACCGCTTGGATTGACATGGAATTTGGAATACATATAGCTTACATGTCAAAGAAAAAAAGTGATATTGTGCCGATGTGTGCTTTTGCCCTGGGGGTGACTTCAACCCTTTGAACTGTTTACTGTTTACCTTTGTTTTCTCTCCTTTATATGTTTAATCCTATTTACCGTGGCCTAGTTTTCCTGTGTATGTTTTATATTATAATGTCCTGATGGCCCCTGGACGTGAAGCGAGTGACCCATGTTAATGTGTATGTATATATATATTTTTTTTCTCTTCTTTTCACTAATTGTTGTATTGATTTCCAACTTTAAATGTATCTATTCTAGTCTATTCATAAACTTTTTACTGCGCCTAATGAGATTAAACGATCATGGAACTGGCTGTATGGCAAACTGCCGAAGCCATATTAAAAAAAAACCCTTTGAAAAAATATAAGTCCAAAATAAGTCCGAAAATGGGTAAACTGACTAATTTTAAGTAACTTTTGTTCTATAGAGCTTTTTCGCCAAGTCAACACTTTTCGAGTTATTTGCGAGTGAATATGTTCATTTTTCAACAAAATAACCACATTTTTAGACGGTTTTTTTGCAAATAACTCAAAAAGTAAGTATTTTGTCGAAAAAAACGTTCTTAGCAAAAATATAGCCTATAAAAAAGTAAAAAAAATGGTGTACGCGTTAGGTCTCTGGATCTCGTAGAACCAGAGTTATAGCCAATGAAAAATAGATTCATATTCACCAAATTTCAAATAGAATATTTCGACGTGAAATATCCAAAAAATTAAGCACTTTTTGGGGAAAACCCATTATAATTTTTTAAAGTGTTTAAAAAAGCTTATTTCTGTTTTTACAAAAAGTTTCCAGCATTCAATTTAAGCAAGTTACGCTCAAAATAAAGTTGCTCCCTTTTGTTTTTGCAAAAAAAAATCGGGAAGACCACCCCCTAATTAGCAACTTAAATGAAATTAATCGTTACCGCTCCACAAATTATTTTACTTATGTTGTGTTTATATGATCTGTAAGTTTCATCGATTCAAAGTGCTTATTTTTGAAAAAATTTGGTTTCAAAGTAAAATTTTTAAAAATTAAAATTTTGAAAAATATGCTTTTTTTCAAAATAATTTAAAAATTGTTAGAGATACCAAAAATCTCGAAAAACAAAAAAAGTCAGATTTGCTTTTCTGAATATCATGTATTTTTTTGTTTTTCTGTTAGACAAAAATTGACTAAGATTTGGTGTTTGCATACAAACATAACTTTGCATACATTCGTGATCAGTGACTCGTTCAACCCCTTTTAACTACAGCCCTTTCAATAATAAGGACTTTGAACCGAGGAAACTTACAGATCATATAAACAATATATACACGAGTGAAGAAACTTATGAAGTCGTAACGATTAAGTTCATTTAAGATACTAATTAGGGGGTGATTTTCTCGATTTTTTTACCAAAACCAAAAGGGACTAACTTTATTTTGAGCGTAACTTGTTTAATTTTGATGCTAGAAATTTTTTTTATAAAACAAAAATGAAGCTTTTTTTAAACACTTTAAATAAGTTGTAATGAGTTTTCCCCGAAATGTGCTTCATTTTTGGTTATTTCACGTTAAAGTATTCCATTTTTAATTTGACGAATATGAACCTATTTTTCATTAGCTATAATTCTGCTTCTACTAGGTGTATAGACGTGATATATACACCATTTTTTTAAATTTTTTACAGGCTATATTTTTGCTAAGAATATTTTTTCGACAAAATTCTTACTATTTGAGTTATTTGCGAAAAACCGTCTAAAAGCGTGGTTATTTTGTTGAAAAAATGAACATATTCACTGCCAAATAACTCGAAAAGTATTGACTTAGTGAAAAACCTCTATAGAACAAAAGTTACTTAAAATTAGATAGTTTATCCATTTCCTGACTTTCTTTGGACGAATATTTTTTCACCCCCAAAAGGGGGTAAAAATCACCCCCAGGGCAAAAGCACATATCGGCACAATATCACTTTTTTTCTTTGACTTGTTAGCTATGTGTATGCCAAATTTCATGTCAATCCAAGCGGTTCTTTAAAATTTAGAGGTTTTGCAATATTTTACCATTAAAGAACGGACTAAATGCACAAAAAATTTTAAGACGACTCGTCAATTAGTTTAAATTTTATTCAATTTGTTTATCGCAAAGAGCTTTTTTTTGCAATGTTATTGTTCAGAAAATAATAATGACATAGCAATTCTGTGGAAACCACATGCAAGAATAATAGTTATATTTTTTAAGTATTGAAAAAAATCATTAAAAAGTCGTTTTTATCACTCCGAAAAAAGTTTAGTAAAATAGAGTCATTTTTGGCTTCTAAACAATTCGAATAACTTTGTTAATATTGACTATAGAGTAAATCTACTTTAGGATTTCAAAAGCTGGTAATTTTATACGAATTTTCAGAAAAAACTTTTCGCCTAGGTTAATTAGGTTCAAAGTTAGCCACTTTTATTATTTAATTTGCAGTTACTTCTATATACATCAAATTCTCCTGTAACAGTGTTAGTTACCATACTACTCCGAAATGGCTTGGCCGATTTTTATAAAATTTTACACGTTTGTCCCGTAGGACGTTGAAGGGGTTTTAATCTATTTTTTATACCCATAAGTTATAAGGAGGGTTGCCCCCTGACATTTTTTTTTATTTTTTTGGACAAAATTATCTACCTTAATTTTATATGATGTAGAATTAAAAAATACATACAACCCTTAATTTTCACTCTTCTATCACCAACCCCTATTTTTAAGTAGCCACCTATATATTTACATCTATAAAATTCTCCTGTCACAGTGTTAGTTTCCATACTCCTCCGAGACCGCTTGACCGATTTTTATGAAATTATATATGTATATTCGGTAGGTCTTAGAATCGATCGTAATCTATTTTTCATATCCCTGAGTGATAAGGGGAGTTCCCCCTAACATTTTGTAATGTTAGGTGGGGTTGTGTGTACATAACGTACTCTATAAGACTACGAGTACATGCAAATTAAAAAAATTATGATCAAAATCCATCAACAAGTTCCAGCGATATTAATCGCAGCATATGTTTGCAGAATCAGTTTCATTTTTTGATTGCACGTACATATTTTAGTAATTCCCCTCCACCGACCACGAATTAATTCCGTTCGGACGCCATTTTTAAAGCTTTATTAACCACTCTGTTGAGGTTCAAAGTTTACTCAAACTTTTACACATAGCCTATATATCTTCAACTTCAAAATGGCTCTAGTTAGGTTGCTTAATTGTTATAAACAAAGTAGCCGTCAATTAAATAAAAAAAGTGGCTAACTGTGACCGTAATTAACCTAGTCAAAAAGTTTTTCTTTGAAAATTCGTATAAAAATACCAGTTTTTCAAATTCCATTGTAGTTTTAGCCTACAGTCAATATTAACAATGTTATTCAAATTGTTTATAAGCCAAACACATTTATACATTATAACAAAAGTTACAACGCATTTTTTAAATGCGTTGAAACTATTTTTCTTTTATGTTGTTTTCACATAATTGCTGTATCATTGTTATTTTCTGAACAATAACATTGCGAAAAAAGCTCTTTGGGATAAACAAATTGAATAAAATTTAAACTAATTGACGCATCGTCTTAAAATTTGTGCATTGTATGGACTGTTTGACTCAACTTTTCATGTAATATGAAAGTCCTAAATTCATTTTCTCAAAAGTTATAGCAACTTTTTTATTTTAGAAATTTTAGTTTTATTTTGCAATATCCGAAGCAACAAATAATCGGATAAAAATTCAAAAAACGCTATTTTTAACCTTGGCTCATCTACTAAAAGAAAAATATTATAAATCAGACATTTAATTACCCTATTTTTACATGTAGCGATTTAAACGAAAAAACTCTCATTTTTGACCCTTAAATTTGTTAATAACTAAATTTCTCGTCCAAACTGTGACGGGCATTTTTGTATTTATAATGTATTAGGTATATAGTACCCAAAAAACCCATTTACAACCTGGCTGCTCAAGTGTCCCGAACATGGTATATTTTTGCCTTATTTCCCTGGTGTAATGGGCAAATGTAATGGGTAACGTACTTATGGATAAGGCACCGTAATAAGAAGAATAACTTTGTCTGTTGCATATCGACATAAGTATAATATTCTTCTTCTTTAGGTGCCGTGTCCGTATACAGACGTTGGCCATCATCATGTTTACAATTTCCTGAAACCTTTCTTTATCGACTGCGCGAAATAATTTTTCTACTGTGGAACCAAACCATTGTCTAACATTACGCAGCCATGAAAGTTTCTTTCGACCAATATGTCCCGTTCCTTCCACTTTTCCTTGTATTAGGCCTATAAGGCGAAGTAGATGGTATTTAGGTGTTCTAATTATATGGCCAATGTATAATGTTTTACTCCGCTTTCTGATGTTTATGAGCAGACGTTGTGAATTCATCATTTGAAGAATATTTTCATTGGAAGTGTGCGACGATATCTTTAGGATTTCGATAGCACCACAATTCGAATGCTTCTAATTTGTTTAGCATTGTGATTTTTAACGTCCATGTCTCACAACCATACAATAGGATAGACTACACATAACATTTCAGAATCTTCTTGCGAATATTCATCGGCAGGTTTCTGTTACCTAAAACTGGTTTCCAGGTCATAACAGTCTTACGTGATATTTCGATCCTTGTTATTATCTCTTCATCAGAGTCACAATTTCCATTTAACCAGCTGCCAAGGTACTTAAAATGGTTTACTCGTTCTACCTCCTCTCCATTAAGAGAAGGCAGACCTTGATCTATATTAATCTTTCCAACTTCCATCCACTTCTTCTTTGAAATATTGATTTTAAGGCTTCTCTGATAACTTGCTTCAATGACTAAATTTACTAATGTCTGGAGATCTTGTAAATTTTCTGCAAGATTGGCTGTATCGTCAGCGTATCTGATATTGTTGATTACATATTTCTTCGCCTAGTCTTACTCCCTCTTGTCTGTCATCCAAAGGCTCCCTAAAGATTACCTTGAGAGTACAGATTAAAAAGAGTGGGTGACAAAATACAACCCTGTCATACTCCACGTTTGATGGGTAGTTTTTCAGTACGACTATATCCAACTTGGATAGAAGCTACTTGATTGTAAAATAAGTATTTTAGCAGTCTTATATCGCAGTGGTTAAGTCCCGCTGCCCGCAGACAATCGAAAAGTGTATCGTGTTGTACTATGTATTCATTTGAATGCCTTCTTTAAGTGGATGAAACAAACGTAAACGTTATTTTGGAACTCACAACTGTTTCTAAGAGAAGACAAAATAGTGCCTCTCTAGTTTCTAGATAATTTCTAAATCAAAATTGCTTATTTCTTATTCTACTTTCGCACAGAAGGAATACTCGGTTTTGTATAATTCGTAAAAGCATCTTAAGTGATTAGTCTTTAGTGAGAGTATCTTAACTCATCAAACTGATTTGTCTAAAATCCCTGCATTTGCTGGGCCTGTTTTTTCTTTGGTAATGTTGTAAACAGTGGCTGCAACTAATCATCTGGTATTTTTCCTTCATTGTAAATTTTGTTAAAGAAAGTGGTTAAGTAAGTAATGTTTTCCTTGTCTAAAAGTTTAAGTAGCTCAGCAGGGATTTGATCTGGTCCAGGTGCTTTAATGTTTTTGTACATATCTTTAAATATAATATAACTATACTAAAATATTGCTAGAAACAGCAGAGATGAAAACCCTTCGAAAAATTAATACTAAGACACTATGGGACAGAGCTAGAAGTACAGATATACGATGGAGATGCAAGGTCAACAACATTAATAACTGGGTAAGAAACAGAAGAGTAGAATGGAATAACCACATAAGCCAAATGACAACAAATAGAGAAGTAAGGACGGCGAAAGACGGTTATCCAATAGAGGACGATCAGTGGAAAGACCACGAAAACGATAGAACGACAACTTACTGGAGACACATTAAAAAACAGACAGAGGCATGTCTATACAAAAAGAAGAAGAAGAAGAAGAACTTTAGTGACATGCTTTCTTAGTCCACGTTCTGTTTCATATGAAACGACTTTCATGTGAAACTAAATACTTACATACTTTTTAAATAGATAATCATTTAACAAATAACAATTTTACTAATAAAATGGAAAATCCCCGTAGCTGACTGTATACAGGGTGTACCCGAAAATAGTGCGTTCCTTAAAGGTATATCTTTAAAGGTAGAAGGCCCAATGTAGAGCAAAAAAGTCTTATAACATTTTTTTCTAAATTCATCCGTTTGACCAAAAAACCAAAATACATTTTGATATGCAAATTGAAGTCTGGCAACAACGCGTAACTCAAAAATCTAATTAAAAAAGTAGGTTTGTAGGTCAGTTGCATCTGGTAGGTAAAATAATGTAAATATCAACCAAACCCATATCCATTATTTTGCAGGTAGCTACATACGATGTCAACAACCCCAAAAATCACACCTCAAAGTAAATAAACAAGGGGTTATAGGTTAAATTTTCACAGTCACAGCAAGTTCTTCTAGGCTACGTTGCCATGTCATTCAAATTTATGAAAATAAAAATTCACTTATATGGAGAACAATGTAATTATTTTCTTGAAAACGGTTAACTTTAAAAAAAATGTTATAGGACTTTTTTGTTCTAAATTGTGTATTATATCCATACGTTAAAGGAACGCACTATTTTCGGAGACACCCTGTATAGTTATAAAAATTTACATAGAAGTAAAAAACTTCAATTCGTATGACGGTACAGGGTGTCTGCGTAACTTTGCACCATATGGGAAACTTTTTTACTATCAATTTTACGAAAAAAAAGTCATTCTTTATAAAGTGCTCTGCATAGTCTAAAACCTAAGATGCAATCATCAGATATCAAATTTTGTCAACAGTATACGAGGTATGTCAAAAAATATTAATTTCGCTCAAGAGCAAACTACCTTTATACTTCAAAATATCAAAAAATTTTATTATGAAAAGTTATTTGTAATTAAAAACCATATTCAAATATGCAATAACAGCCTTCTACGTGAAAAAAAAATATTCTGAGATTTTCCTAAATTACCGATTCCGAACATCGTTTTTATTTATTAGACATGTAATAACTCTTTTATTAATAATTTTAGGAAAAAAACTTATTCTTCATAAAAATCTGTGCATGGTCTAAACCTCAAGATGCAACCATCAGTTATCCAAGTTTGTTAATTTTATACGAGGTGTATCAAATAATATGAATTTAGAAAGAATTATTTCTATATTCTTTCTAAATTCATATTATTTGACACACCTCGTATAAAATTAACAAACTTGGAAAACTGATGGTTTTATCTTGAGGTTTAGACCATGCACAGATTTTTATGAAGAATACCTTTTTTTCCTAAAATTATTAATAAAAGAGTTATTACAGGTCTAATAAATAAAAATGATGTTCGGAATCAGTAATTTAGGAAAATCTCAGAATTTTTTTTTCTCGTAGATGGCTGTTATTGCATATTTGAATATGGTTTTTAATTACAAATAACTTTTCATTATAAATTTTTTTGATATTTTGAAATATAAAGGTAGTTTGCTCTTGAGCGAAATTCATATTTTTTGACATACCTCGTATACTGTTGACAAAATTTGATATCTGATGATTGCACCTTAGGTTTTAGACTATGCAGAGTACTTTATAAAGAATGACTTTTTTTCGTAAAATTGATATTAAAAAAGTTTCCCATATGGTGCAAAGTTACGCAGACAACCTGTATAAAAATTTTATTAAAACTTTTTAAAAACGGTGTTGTCCAAATGGAGTAAAATAACAGAATGTTTTATTTACTTAACGGAATGCACTGAGGATGATCTGAATCAGATCGAAAACGTTCTGTTGTTTGACTCCATTTGGACGACACTTTTTTAAAAAGTTTTTAATAAAATTTTTATGTCATCATACAAATTTAAGTTTTACTTCTATGTAAGTTTTTTAACAATTTTACTGCTCTATAAGAGAGAATGTTCGAGATGACGCATTGTCCAGTTAAAACAATCGCTTCTAATAATAAGCGATACCTTACATAAACAACAAACGAAATGACGTCTGGTAATTGTTGGGCTTCCTTTGGTCAATTACATTATCAACACGCTTTATGCACTCGAACCCTTTCAAGTAATTGAAATGAATAAAATGGTTATCCCAATCTCATGTCATAACACCTCCAAAGCAATTTATCTGATAAACTGAGTTTAATAATAATTATATTTATTATCCTAAAATTTGTATTATGGCCATAAAAAATTACATATTTATATAAAAATACAGTCCGTCTAATTTACTTACCGTTGCACGTCATTATTTACGTTAGAGATCTAAGTTGACATTGTTGCCCAATTACAAAAAATTCTTGAATTCATTTTAAATCAAATACATCACACAATATTTGCGGAAGTGAATTATACAGCAAAACAAATTAATATTCAATGTAAATAAATAAAAACTTTAGAAATAGAAAACAAGAATTAAGTTATAATCTTACGTTAAAGTACATAATAAAAACAGTAAATATAATGAAACAAATACTTATAGTAAAGAATATAAAAAAATATGAAGTGTCATCACCGCCACTGTCAAATAAATGTTACCAATTTATGTCAAAATATCACCTTCGTTCGATTATGGTTACAGTGTATTCCGAACAAATGTGCTTCATAAAAACGCTTTATAATCCATTTATACAAATTAAATGAAACATATTATTGTGTATTTCTTTAAGTTAACATTAATAGAAATCTTTAAATATTATTTTTACGCGTATATTGTGTACTCGGCAAAGTGATTCTAAAAAAGAACACACCTACCGCCTAAATATTTCGTGTTGGTATCATGTGACGTCTCGGGCTATGACGCGGATGACGTGCAACAGTAAGTAAATTAGATGGAGTATACATGATTAGTACAATCATTCAAGCTTAAAATGGATCCAAACCTCGCAATTCTAATTGTCTTCATCGATCTTCTTGAAAATTTGGCATTAAGTTCATTTTATCCTCCTCTTCAAACCTGAATTAGTCGCAAAGTATGCCTTTTATTTTTAAGGGGTGAAAACTACCCTTGCTCCAATAAATTGAAAACTAATGAATTAAAGCGGTAATGGGCTATAATTATGTTTAAATATGTTAAATGTTGATTGCTTTGAATCATGACTTTAATATCTTGGTATTTTACAGCTCACCAGCCCTTAAAAACAACCCCTCATACAAAGATTATTTAAAAAATATGGTCAAGAAACATGATTTTTTTTTTATTTTGGATCGTAATAGGAGAATTTCTTTCCTTCAAGTACAAGAAATCTGACACTTCATTTTTTTAATAATGCAACCACCAAAAACCACCCCTAAGAATGAAACTTGGGAAAAAATTGAAAATTAATAGTATCATAATAGAGCTTAATGTATCAATGTACGTACAATAATGTATATCATAAATTCTGAAGTTTATGCATTCTAGTAGAATAAAATAGGATATAATAGGAATAAAATACACAGTGTGATATTTTTGATCAAGTTCACCTTTTTACTAATTTATTTTTATAATTTCCTTACAATTTTCATGCGAATATTCCCTTTTGTAACCAAGTATTTGAGTCTGGCGATAGCTTATGTAATACACTACCTTTCTTCTATGAGCTAAAATATATTCTTTAGAGGCTTAACCTAAAAAAGATTTTCTTTTTGACCTTCAGTATAAACCTATTATGAAATGTTCTTTCATTATAGAATGGAAACCATTAAAATACATCCGGACTACCTCAATACAGTACATCTTTAATTTGTGTAATATTAATTTAAACACAAAAATAGTACAGAAAAATAAGAAAATAACCTACTAAAATTATAATTACTAAAAAAATTTGAGAAAATTTGCTAAATTTGAAGACGAAAGTAAAATTTGATCTTTGACTTATCCATGAAAACAATAAAAAAATACATAAAATTGAAAGAATAACTCAGTATTCTCTAGCAAGCTCTAATCAAACTACACACTACACCTACACAGGTTGCTACTTAAACTTTTTCACCATAAAATTTTTTTGATGCCTAGAATGCCTAGATGTAAACTTAGAGATACGTGTCAGCCACGGGCGCCCATATAAAAATTTTCAGGGGGGGGGGACAGACGTGAAGATGTTGCACATTATATTTTGTATACTTTGGATAACCATATTATATAGTTTACAGCACACGAAAAGCAAGGGGGGCCACGGCCCCCATCCCTTGCCCATGGGTATGGGCGCCCATGGCGACCGCGGATGGCAAGAGACTCGATCTTAATCAAAATGAAACCGTTTGTTTTTATTTTGTATATGCCCATGTTAAAGACCGCCAGCTTTTTGGATGTCTTTTGATTCATAAAATAAAGTTTTAAAAAACCAAATATTTTAGAATCCTTAAACGTACCTACTGACGCCTTTCTTAGAAATCCGTTAAAAATTACTACGTATAACGTATATTATTATTGGTATTAATATGTTTAATATACATTATATATGTGTATTTATATATCTGGGTGTCTGGGTGTAAACGAATAAAGATTTTCGAATGGGACAAAAACTGATCTATTCCATTTGTAATACACTTTAATATGGCGTAGGGAAAATCATCCCCTTAATATTCATCCCTTAGTACAACCCCTAACTTTAATTTTTATAATTGCACCCTGTACATTTTTTTTAATTTTTTTAATGTGGTCTTCTATCGTCTATTCAACACATTTTTTAATAATAAAATCGGTTTCTTATATAATCAACAAAATATCAGTTTATTTTTGTTAATTATGTGTCCCAGACTAATTTATCCAGGCTATATTTCTTAAACGAATGCAGATTTTCGAATGTAACAAAAACTGATCTATTCCTTTTGGAAAACACTTTAATATGGCGTAGAAATAAATCATCCCCTAAATATTCAACTCTTAGTTACAGGGTGCTATCAAAAAAAAAATTAAACTTAGGAGTTGTAACTAAGTGATGAATATTTAGGGGATGATTTTTTCTACATCATATTAAAGTGTATAACAAATTAATGGAATAGATTAGTTTTTGTCCCATTCGAAAATATCTATTCGTTTAAGAAATATAGCCTGGATAAATTAGTCTGGGACACATAATTATCAAAAATAAACTGATATTTTCTTGATTACTTACGAACCGATTTTATTTTAAAAAAATGTGTTGAATAGACGATAGAAGATCACATCCAATAATATATAAAAAACATGTACAGGGTGCTATTAAAAGAATTGGGAAGTTGTAACTACGGGATGAATATTTAGGGGATGGTTTTTTGTACGCCATATTAAAGTGTATTACAATAAATGGAATAGATCAGTTTTTGTCCCATTCGAAAATCTCTATTCGTTTAAAAGATATAGCCTGGATAAATTAGTCTGGGACAGCCTGTATAATATTTGTTTCCTGCGAGCTGTTCCAGTTTTTATTTCAGATATAGTATAGTCCATTCATTAACGGTAAAATATTGCAAAACCTTTAAATTTTAAAGAACCGCTTGGATTGACATGAAATTTGGCATACACACAGCTAACAAGTCAAAGAAAAAAAGTGATATTGTGGCGATATGTGCTTTTGCCCTGGGGGTGGTTTTCACCCCCTCTTGGGGGTTAAAAAATATTCGTCCAAACCAAGTCAGGAAATGGGTAAACTGGCTAATTTAAAGTAACTTTTGTTCTATAGAGTTTTTTCACTAAGTCAATACTTTTCGAGATATTTGGCAGTGAATATGTTCATTTTTTCAACAAAATAACCACGCTTTTAGACGGTTTTTCGCAAATAACTCAAATTGTAAGTATTTTGTCGAAAAAGCATTCTTAGCAAAACTATAGCCTATAAAAAATTTAAAAAAATAGTGAATATATCACGTTTTTTATTTAGTAGAAGCAGAGTTATAGCTAATGAAATATAGGTTCATATTCGTCAAATTTCAAGTGGAATACTTTAACGTGAAATAACCAAAAATGAAGCACATTTCGGGGAAAACTCATTTAAACTTATTTAAAGTGTTTAAAAAAAGCTTCATTTTTGTTTTATAAAAAAAATTTCTAGCATCAAAATTAAACAAGTTACGCTCAAAATAAAGTTAGTCCCTTTTGGTTTTGGTAAAAAAATCGAGAAAATCACCCCCTAATTAGTATCTTAAATGAACTTAATCGTAACGACTTCACAAGTTTCTTGACTCGTGTATATATTGTTTATATGATCTGTAAGTTTCATCGGTTCAAAGTCCTTATTATTGAAACGGCTGTAGTTAAAAGGGGTTGAACGAGTCACTGATCACGAATGTATGCAAATTTAGAAACACCAAATCTTGATCAATTTTTGTCTAACAGAAAAACAAAAAAATATATGATATTCAGAAAAGCAAATCTGACTTTTTTTGTATTTCAAGACTTTTGGTATCTCTAACAATTTTTAAGTTATTTTGAAAAAAAGCATATTTTTCAAAATTTAAATTATTAAAAATTTTACTTTGAAACCAAATTTTTTCAAAAATAAACACTTTGAATCGATGAAACTTACAGATCATATAAACACAATATAAGTAAAATAATTTATGGAGCGGCAACGATTAATTTCATTTAAGTTGCTAATTAGGGGGTGGTCTTCCCGATTTTTTTTTGCAAAAACAAAAGGGATCAACTTTATTTTGAGCGTAACTTGCTTAAATTTAATGCTAGAAACTTTTCGTAAAAACATAAGTAAAGCTTTTTTTAAACACTTTAAAAAAGTTAAAATGGGTTTTCCCCAAAAAGTGCTTAATTTTTTGGATATTTCACGTCGAAATATTCTATTTGAAATTTGGTGAATATGAATCTATATTTCATTGGCTATAACTCTGGTTCTACGAGATCCAGAGACCTAACGCGTAGACCATTTTTTTTTACTTTTTTATAGGCTATATTTTTGCTAAGAACGGTTTTTTCGACAAAATACTTACTTTTTGAGTTATTTGCGAAAAACCGTCTAAAAATGTGGTTATTTTGTTGAAAAATGAACATATTCACTCGCAAATAACTCGAAAAGTGTTGACTTGGCGAAAAAGCTCTATAGAACAAAAGTTACTTAAAATTAGTCAGTTTACCCATTTCCGGAGTTGTTTTGGACATATATTTTTTCACCCCCAAGAGGGGGTGAAATTCACCCCCAGGGCAAAAGCACACGTCGGCACAATATCACTTTTTTTCTTTGACATGTAAGCTATGCGTATGCCAAATTTCATGTCAATCCAAGCGGTTCTTTAAAATTTAGAGCAAAAACCGTGAAAGAATGGACTAATATATTTGAAGGGAATAGGTATGTTCATATACCTATCTAAATAAACATAGGTACCAAGCAGTGGCGGCTCGTCAGAGGAGGCAAGGGAGGCTCAGCCTCCCCATAAATTTTTTACACACTATACTGTTTTGTTTATCATGAATCGCGAAAACAACAATTACTCTCAGTATTATACAACGTGTAAATTCCATATTATCACTAATTATCCATACGTACGGAGCATTAGCATTAGAACGCATGATCGCGTCTCAGTTTTATTACATATTATTGTAGACAGCCCCTGGGTTATCCCGAGATGCACGAACGGAGCCGAGAAGCCCAGCTTTCTCCGTTGCTAATGCTCCGTGCAGCGCAAGACCCGGTCTCCTAACAGTGGCATCTACGGCGCCATCACACGCTGCCCGGAGATATACCAAGGGAGGCAGTGTAGCTTCTCAGCTCCGTTGGGTGGTTGGGTGCGTCTCGGGACAACGAATTTTAGGGTCCTGACTAAAAATAATGAAAAATCTAAAAGTGCGAATTTTGTTATGAAATTTGGTATGTGGGGTTATAATAATATTTGGAACAACTTGCTCAAATAACTTTTTCCGATATCTCTAACTCAAAGTAAAATATCGGTAATTTATCGTGTTTTTGAATTCGCAGTAGGCCGCGTTTAGAATTAAAAAAATTCAGTTGAGTATCTTAAAAAATTTGAAGCTTCATTATGTATGGACTGCAAAACTTCAAATCTGTATTTATTTTGATATGCATAGGTATCTATTTACAAATAAATGGAATTGTTAACAAATAAACGACACAAACTTTGGTATTAAACTTTTACTATTAGACAACTATTTTTAAAATGATATGATATCATGAAATTATGAATTAGGATGATATTATGAAATGTAAATAAAAAATGGTCAAAAGATGGGGCCTTAAATTACATTTTTTGGCGCATTTTTTTGCTAGTGCAAATTTGTCTAGATATTTTACAGTTAGGTATAGCCTCCCCTATTGTAAAAATCACGAGCCGCCACTGGTACCAAGTACCTATCGATTCTACTTGGTACTTGCTCATTGTTTAGCCAAGTTTTCTTCTGGTTCCCGTCTGTTATTTCGGTATTTGGTTATAGCAGTGGCGATGCGTGACTTTTTCTAAAGTGTTACCAAACCCAGATGTAAAAAATCTTTTTAAAATAACCTCGCAAATATAAGTTTTTGTTTATTTTATCTGGAAAAATGTTTATAACAGAATCGTAGAAACAGGGTTCTGTCATTAATCCATTTAAAAAGCGTTACTCAATATGGAAATTAAAGAAAATGATGACATTCGATCTTGCAATTGGGTATTTCTTTGGCATGTTTTAATCCGTTTCATTGCTGAAAAACTTCTTTCAACGGATGCACTTGTAGCCGGAATTATTAAAAATAGGTTTGCCAATTTGAGAGGTTCCTGAAATGCATTATCAAGTTCTAAAGACGTTAAATATTGATTTAATTCTTGTACATTTTTTTTTAAGATAATCTGGATCATTATAAAGAACTGTCAATTCTGTTTTTAAGTTTACTGTATCAAATTTTTGTCCATATAGCTGTACAAATTGATGAAAGGTCCTATCTGAAATTTTTTTGCTTTAAATTAGAAAACCTATTTTTAAGTTGGATAATCATATTGTCAAAAATTTCCAAAAAAATGTCGTCAATGACACTCATCCATGTTTAATTGCACGCACGCTGTAATAGGTAAGTAACCATTCCAAAAAGTGGTAACAAGCCTACTAATATCCACAGCGCTCCCACGCCTTCGCCTTTCAACATTTTCAGACACGATCCGTTTCCGACTGTCCGACCGATAGCCGATAGACCATCATGTGTATCCACATTTAAAAGTGGTAACAACTAACCTGCAACCGAGTCGCATAAATTCGCCAATATTTTCGTGCGTCTAGTTGGCTTTTTAGTGAATTACTATTAACACTCATATTTCTATTGAAAAAAAATATAATGGAATTATTTCACAGTAGTCATAAAATATTTATTGGCAAGATTTTCAACTGTTATCAATGGTAACAGTGGTTACATGGACGCTTCGCCAGTGGGTTATAGTTATAGTAAGTACTTAGATTAAATTTTGTTTATTTTCAGATTAATTCCTAAAATCTTGCATCTTGCAGTCACAATTATTGCTCAATAGATTTGCGAGCTCTTTCAGACTAGTCGTTTAATAAGGCACTCCAAGAAAGCTGTTGGTCATCGCATATTGGCTTTCCAGACAAGTTCTAAGAGCCGGTACTTTATGTCTCGAAGTCTCGAGTCTCGGTTAAACCTCGGTTGGCCAACCGGGGTTTAATCGGGACAGAAATATATGCATAACATAGACATAAACGCAATTATACTTATTATTATAATCATAAATACAGTCGGAAAAATGAAATAATACCACCCGTGTTGAGCTGCCCCCCCCCCACTTGCAAAAATCAAAAAACAAATAGCCCTGATTTATGAGCTCTCATATTCCGCAAACTAAAAATTTTGAGCTCGTTCCACTGAGCTGGAATTTGATACTTTAGTGGGGGGGGGGGCTGAGTCAGCCCCCCCACTACTTAAAAATAGGAATATTGAATCGGTTTTTGCGGCAGAATTACGAGCTATTTATGAGCTCTTGAAATTATATAGTTTCGATTTTTGAGCTCATCCCCTTCACCCCCAAACAACCCTTTAATTGATTTAACATAAGAGGAAAATGCTGAGAAAACTTAAAATATATCGTATTGCGGATATAATTCCTATAACTTATATACTCTAAGAATAAACTATTAAATCACGTGCATTTCGATTATTGAGCTACAACCCCTTCGCAAGAAAACCACCCTATCTTCCCGGCTTAAGAGAAAGTTGTACTTAAAATGCATTAAACTAATTATTTGGCGACGACATATCATTGAATAATTTATAAGCTTCCAAATTACGCGAATTTAGATCAGTAAATTACAATTTATTTTGTATAGTGCAGTCACTGAAGGTAAAAATCAACGATTACCTTCAATTTCGGTGAACCTTCATCGATTTTCACGAAAATTGGTCAGTAGTTAGAGGATACGTCAAGAAACAAAGGTGACATGGTACCACCTTGCGCCTTTACTCTGAGGGTGGATACCGCCCCTTCTCGGGGGTGAAAATTATTTTATTAAAAATAACTGCACAAATCAATAAAAGAACAAATTAAAAGCAAAATTTATTATATAAAGTTAATAAAATAAGTCAATACTTTTTAAGCTATTAAAGATCAAAGATTTTAATTATTCGTGAAAAAAATGCATGTTATGAAGAGGTTTTTCGTAAATCACTTAAAAACTATAAGTTTTTACAAAAAAGTTAATAGTAGTTTAATTCGTAAAGCTTATATTCTAAGAATAAACTCTTAAATCACGCGCCTTTCTATTATAGAGTTACAACCCCTTCGCAAGAAAACCATCCCATATTCCCGGCTTAAGAGAGAGTTGTACTTAAAATAATTTAAATTAATTATTTGGAGACTACATATCGTTTAATAATTTATGAGCTTGCAAAATATACGCATGTCAATTATTGAATTGCCATTTTCTTTCTATAGTGCAGTCACTGAAGGTAAAAATCAACTATGACCTTCGATTTCGGTAAATCTCCATTCATTTTCACGAATTAACAATAACAACTTTGGGTTTTAACCTGGGGTATATGTCACCCCTTCTCGGGGGTGAAAATTACTTTATTAAAAATAACCCCACAAATCGGGAGAGGGACAAATTGTAAGCAAAATTTGTTATATAATGTGATTAAAATAAATTAATACTTTTTTGAGCTATTAAAGATCAAATATTTTAATTTTTGTGAAAGAAAATGCATGTTTTAAAGCGATTTTTCATAAATAACTCAAAAACTGTAAATTTTTTACAAAAAAGTGTTCATCACTAAAATTGAAGCCAATAAAAAATATAATAAATTGCTTACTTGAAAAAACCAGTAATGTTAATTTAAAGTAAGTTATTGGTAATTAAATGTATATTTTTTTCTGCGACTGTTCAAATCTAAGGATTCAAGCTTAAATAACGGGAAAGAGATGCATTTTATAACACTTAGGTACTAAATACTTATCAAAGTACTTAGAAATACCTATCCAAAATGAGCTCCAGAAAAAGTTGATAGCATCAAAATCCGCTCACCAATTTTCGTGAAAATGAATGCAGATTTACCGAAATCGAAGGTCATAGTTGATTTTTACCTTCAGTGACTGCACTATAGAAAGAAAATGGCAATTCAATAATTGAGATGCGTATATTTTGCGAGCTCATAAATTATTAAACGATATCTAGTCGACAAATAATTAATTTTTAATTATTTTAAGTACAACTCTCTCTCTTAAGCCGGGAATATGGGATGGTTTTCTTGCGAAGGGGTTGTATCTCAATAATCGAAAGGCGCGTGATTTAAGAGTTTATTCTTAGAATATAAGCTATACGAATAAAACTACTATTAACTTTTTTGTAAAAACTTACAGTTTTTTCAGTGATTTACGAAAAACCGCTTCAAAACATGCATTTTTTTCACGAATAATTACAATTTTTGATCTTTAATAACTTAAAAAGTATTGACTTATTTTAATAACTTTATATAATACATTTTGCTTATAATTTGTTCTTTTATAGATTTGTGCAGTTATTTTTTATAAAATAATTTTTCACCCCCGAGAAGGGGCGGTATCCACCCTCAGGGTAAAGGCGCAAGGTGGTATCATGTCACCTTTGTTTCTTGAGGTATCCTCTAACCACTGACCAATTTTCGTGAAAATCGATGAAGGTTCACCGAAATTGAAGCTAATCGTTGATTTTTACTTTCAGTGACTGCACTATATAAAATAAATTGCAATTTACTGATTTAAATGCGCGTAATTTGAAAGCTTATAAATTATTAAATGATATGTAGTCGCCAAATAATTAATTTAATGCATTTCAAGTACAACTTTCTCTTAAGCCGGGAAGATAGGGTGGTTTTCTTGCGAAGGGGTTGTAGCTCAATAATCGAAATGCACGTGATTTAATAGCTTATTCTTAGAGTATATACGCTATAGGAATTATATCCTCAATACGATATATTTTAAGTTTTCTCAGCATTTTTCTCTTAAGTTAAATCAATTAAAGGGTTGTTTGGGGGTGAAGGGGATGAGCTCAAAAATCGAAACTATATAATTTCAAGAGCTCATAAATAGCTCGTAATTCTGCCGCAAAAACCGATTCAATATTCCTATTTTTAAGTAGTGGGGGGGGGCTGACTCAGCCCCCCCACTAAAGTATTAAATTCCTGCTCAGTGGAACGAGCTCAAAATTTTTAGTTTGCGGAATATGAGAGCTCATAAATAGCTCATAAATCAGGGCTATTCGTTTTTTTATTTTTGCAAGTGGGGGGGGGGGGCAGCTCAACACGGGTAATAATACCCATGAACGAACATATAAAACACGCCGTATTTTCCTGTCACCCTGTCACAAAGAAAATTGCCCAGCGCAAGTACATGTAATAATAATTATTACATGTACTTGCGCTGGCCAATTTTTTGTATGACACGGTGACAGGAAAATACAGCGTGCTTTATATTATGTTCGTTCATGCATGGGTATTCTTTCAATTTTCCTACTGTAATTGAAACGATGGTTATAATTGCATTTATTACAACGCAAGAGGTCCTAAGAGGTACTTTGCTGTCCCGATTAAATAAGGTGACCAACTATTTTTTGTTCAAAAAAAGTACAATTTGCAAGTACAGTGGATTCTCTCTATAACGAACACGGATATTACGAGGTTTTGCTTATAACGAGGTACATGAGGTGTCCCATGAAATTCCTATTGAGCTGTAACCCTCGATAACGAGGCATATTTGGTTATAACGAGGAAAAATTGAATCGAAGAATATGTTTCTTTCTTTACCTGTTTTTAGCGCAGTAATGGTTATAAATAAATACACCAACTGCCTGTATGTAGAAAAACCCAACATCTGTGTTATTATCGAGGACAGTGATGGAATAAACTCCACCTTAAAAATGAAAATTTAAAATTTACGATGGCGGTCATTGTTCAGGTCGACCATCGACACCTAATAAACTACGTAAGAGGTATCAAAACATTTCAATATTATTGTTGTCTTATATAACGAGATCCGCTTATAACGTGGTAATTAGTCCGCCATTTCAGTTCTCGTTATAGAGGAAGTCTAATGTGTTTCATATGCGAAACAAAAAAAGAAGAAGAAAAAAAGATAAAAACTTTATTTTCTTTTAAAAACATATTTTTCTTCGGAGTGGATTTTTTTGCTAAATGAGGATGTTCCTATAATAATGTAGCCACATCCGAACAACTTTGATAATTAGTTGGTCTGTGCTAATTCAAATGGCAAGTACCTAGTTTTTTCGAGCAGGGAAGCATGTTGCTCTTTAGGCACATACATATTTTAATCTAGTAACATCGACTTGTAGTCATAATATTTTATCATAAGGTATAATGTAAGCCATATATTTTGAAGTTACCACCTTCATTGGTGTGCTAGTTACAACTACTTTGCGGAATGCACTGAAGATGTTCTGTTCAGAACGAAAACGTTTTGCAATCCATGTGGATGACTTTTAGAAGTTTTAAATAAACTATTTTATACCAAAATACAATTTGAAGTTTTTACTTCTGTATAGGTTTTTTTAAACTATGGTATACAGCCAACTATTGGGATTTTTCCATTGATTTTAACTTTGATAATGTTTTTCCAGAAAGTTATGACTTCTTATTGCTCCAATAATCATTCCCTAGTGAAAATACCCTTTCAACAGCAGCATTAGTTAGTGCCTGGACAACATAAGAAAATTTCTCTTAAAACTTTAAAATTTTCATGTGGGATATGTTCTACTCTAAAATGCCGAAAGATTTCTACTTATCTTTTGTCAAGTTCTATTTTCTCATTGTTCCATTTCTTCAATTTTCCTTCATTTAAATATAAATTTACTCTTCGAATTTCTTCAAAGAGAAAATTGTCATTACTAACAATATTTTTTACTTCCTTCATTAAAAATTCGACTGCTGAAGAAACTTCTTTCCATTCAACTTTACTGTTTAGAAGGGTCCATTTGAAACAATTTAATGCTCTAAAGTTCACTATTCGTCCAGGGCGCATCTGTTTTGAGATGGACGTTGAGAGGTGACTCAAATGTTTTTGCAGAAATTACTTGAAAATAAATCAAATAATATTTGAGTTATCCTCCCTCTCAAAAAGGTCCGGAACATTGTTTAAATAATCAAAATGTCAAAAATTGAAGGAAAAATTCGATTTTTTTCTTCGTTTTTTGATTATAACTTTAAAAGTATTCATTTTCCAGAAAAGTTGTACTGATATAAAAGTTGCGTAATTAAATTTACTACAATATAGAATTGGTTAAAAATTTAAAAAATAGTCACCCTAGTTGCAAAATAGCAATAATTGCGAAAAAACCATACAAAAACACGTATTCGCATTTTCCGTTTTTCAACCATTTATGCTACACTTAGGACCTTCATATTTCATCTAGAAAAACTTTATGATACTATAAAACAAAACTGTAAATTTCATTAAGATCGGTTTAATAGATTTTGCAAAATAAATTTTGAAATCCAGCTTTCGCAAAAAAAATTTATTTTTTCAAAATGTTACAGGACTAAAAATAAAGCAGATAGCAAGTTGAATTTTTTTTTTGCTTATAGAAGTGTACTGTACCTTTCATTTGCAGTTTTCAAAATTAAAATCGATTAATTACCACGGCGACAGAAAATTTTTTAAATAAACAATAATTTTTGGTGCTACGCGCAGGACAGCGGTGTTCGATTCACACAAGTTGATTTCCACCAAAATTTCTTCCAATCTTTATCTAATATATTATTTTCTTACTCTATATTTTGTTGTATTTTAATATTTTAATTCCACAAAAATCAAACTAATTTTATTATTGTTTGTGAAATATTGTTTAAACAATTGCATATGTTTAAAAATAATAAACTTTTATTATTTAAGTTAAAAAATATGAACAAAGAAAGTTTTTGCTAATAAAAGTGTTATTTCAAAGGATAGAGTATTTTTTTTATTTTGCAATAAACAAATTTATTTATTTATATCGAAATATAATAAAAATTAAAATGTATCAATCATTATCAAAGGTCATTGGAATGCCTAATCAGAGCAACCTATCCGCTGTTCTGCGCGTAGCACCAATAATTAATGTTTATTTAAAAAAAATTCTGACGCCGTGGTGTTAATCGATTATAATTTTGCTAAATTGCAATTGAAAGGTACAGTACACTTCTATATGTAAAAAAATTTTCAACTTTCTATCTGCTTTATTTTCAGTCCTGTAACATTTTGAAAAAATGAATTTTATTTACGAAGGCTGGATTACAAAATTTATTTTGCAAAATCTATTGAACTGATCTTAATGAAATTTATAGCATTGTTTAACTGTATCATAAAGTTTTTCGGGGTGAAATATGAAGGTCCTAAATGTAGCATAAATGGTTGAAAAACGTAAAATGCGAATACTTGTTTTTGTATGTTTTTTTCACAATTATTGCTATTTTGGAACAAGGGTGACTATTTCTTAAATTTTTAACCATTTTTATATTGTAGTAAATTTAATTACGCAACTTTTATGTCAGTACAACTTTTCTCGGAAATGAATACTTTTAAAGTTATAATAAAAAAACCAAGAAAAAATCGAATTTTTCCTTAATTTTTTGACATTTTGATTATTTAAACAATGTTCCGGACCTTTTTGAGAGGGAGGATAACTCAAATATTATTATTTGATTGATTTTCAAGCAATTTCTGTAAAAAAATTTGAGTCACCTCTCAACGTCCAAATGTACTAATATTTTTACAGATGCGTCCTGGTCTATATCCATTCTATCCGTTCACAATGAGTATAAAATTATACAAATGAGTACTTTCAGAGTACAGGATTTGAAAAGAGTACGGTTTGCGAAAAAAGAGTACAAAACTCAGTAAATGAGTACAGTTGGTCACCTTAGATTAAACCTCGGTTAGCTAACCGGGGTTTAACTGAGCTGAGACATAAATTACCGGCCCTAAAGTCTGAGTAAAAATGATGAAGAAATGGGGAGTTTAATCAACAATCAATAATACTAATCAGAAATTCAGAACGAATGGATGGGAAAATTCGTTATATTTTTATCCAGAAACTTTTTTCTATCATTATGTCGTAATGAAAATACACCCTCACGAACGTACAAGAATAAAACAGATCAATGGGTCACAATGTCGCGATCTGACAACATCGGTGGAAACTTCCATCCACACCACTGAAAGAGGAGCAGAATAAAACAGTCAGAATTCAAACACTGTTGCCATGATAGTTTCTAAGCACGCTGTTTGAGATTTTTCAATACCTTTTTCACCAATATTACCTATTTGTTTTA
This sequence comes from Diabrotica virgifera virgifera, assembly GCF_917563875.1. Classification (NCBI taxonomy): domain Eukaryota; kingdom Metazoa; phylum Arthropoda; class Insecta; order Coleoptera; family Chrysomelidae; genus Diabrotica; species Diabrotica virgifera. The sequence continues at coordinate 68,434,178 of NC_065445.1, read as the reverse complement.
TGTTTTTCTTTGATCATCATAATATTATTCTGGCATTCTTGTTGTCATGTAAGGTGGAGCTGTTTTGTTTCCTTGTGCTTTTTTTGACTTAAGTTAAAAACTTATTATTTTTTTCTGAATTTATTTGCTTGTATATTTTCGTGTGTCCCTTTCTTATATACGCTAATAACAAAAAGGATCTCATAATTTTGACACAGGAGAAAAGTTTAATCGTTATTTATGTACCAAGCCAGTAAAGTTACTCTTTATCGAACGAGTCTGATATTATGAGCCGAGCGAGCCTAGCGAGCGAGGCGAATAACAGACGAGTTCGATAGAGAGTCTTTACTGACGTGGTGCATACAAAATTATATCGCCAATCATAAAAAACATTAACACTTACTTAATTACATCGTAATGAAAAAAGAGTGTGTGTACTTGGTACGCACGTAAGACGTTAGATATACTTCTATTATTATGATTTCAACGAAATAAATATATTTTTAACAGTTAATCGTATTTTTATTTAAATATTAAACCGATTTTAACACTTAAATAAAATACCAAAAATTAAAAATACCGTTAATAGTTACGTCATGTTTATGAAGTGTAGCCTCCCGCAGTGCAGTTGCTTTTCCCCTGATGAAAAGTAGAAAATCTAAATAAATATATTTTCTAACAAATTATCATTAATATTTGTCACCGTCCTATATACATATAATCGAATTAACAAAAACACCATTTCATAATATACAATTTGTATTTGCATTAATACAAAACTTAAAAGATTTAAGAATTTTATTAATTTTAGACCAAATAAAAATTTCGTATGACAGTAATGACGATGACAGTGACAGAAAGCTTTTGCATGTTGGCCGATTTTGATGTTTAATACAGTAGGAAAAATGAAAGAATACCCATGAACCGTGTCACACAAAAAATTGGCCAGCGCAAGTACATGTAATAATTATTGTTACATGTACTTGCGCTGGACAATTTTCTTTGTGACACGGTGACAGGTAAATACAACGTGTTTTATATGTTCGTTCATGGGTATTCTTTCATTTTTCCGACTGTAAATAGTTGTTATCAATATTGAAGAAGTACCTAATTACTAAGTCTGTAAAGTTTTGATTTATGTTTTATGAATATAATTGCAAAATACTACAGAAGTTCACTTGCTGACATAAATTTAATTAATAATAACGTAAATTTTGTACAATATTTTTAATAATTAAAGTAAATAAATTTTAATTTCACTCAAATAAATACAGTAATACCTCGACTTACGCTACCCCGACTTACGCGAACCCAGAGGTACGCGATTTTCAAATCTTGTCGATTTGTTATTTGATATGCGATTTTAAAATCTTGTCGATTCCTGATTTAAGCGCCACACAATCGTTTAGTTATCGACAAGATATAATTACCACCCACACACTATTGCTCATCCAACGTATTATACATGTTTGGACTTTTCACACGGAATCAGCGATTTTATTTTGTATTAGGTATTTCTTATCTACAGTTTTGTCTAATTGAGTGGGTGTTTGTTACTTTTGTAAAGAGATTTTTAGTTTTATATCTAAGAAGACTTGAACGAGTAATAATGTCATCCTAACATACATATACATATACGAAATTATACCCCGACTTACGCGAATTCGACTTACGCGATTACCCGCTCGGTCCCACCTATCGCGTAAGTTCGGGGTATTACTGTAATCGATTACTGCCGTCGACCACTTACAGTCAATCTCAGTTTATTTTAATTAATCGCCGCAGGTAAAGTAAAATTCTTCTTTCAGTACAATAAAGTGTTACTTTACTTCCGCAAATGGCGTCAAATAAGTACAATAATGAATGACTTTAGTGATGGTTGGCGATAAAAATAATTTTTAATTTTTAGCACTTACATAATACTCGTCTATCGTCTCCTTGAGGTGTCTACAAACTTATAACATTTCAAGTTGAAGCGTGTTTTTTTCAGAAAAAAAAACAGCCAACAAAACGTTCCTAAAACAGAATATTTATTTTGGACGTTTGTGTTCGAGAACTCGATCTGTGTACTATGTCTGCTTGAGTTTTTCTTAGAGGTTCACCTCACAAAATAAAATATCTCTTTAATCTATGTTTGACAGAGAAATCCATACCATCTGAATGGAATAGAGCCAAAACAATTCTTCTGCACAAAAAAGGAGAAAAAAATGATCTGTAAAATTACCGACCAATCAGTCTGTTAAACCATCTTTATAAACTTTTCACAGAGTAATCACCACAAGATTAGACAAGAAATTAGACCTATATCAAAGTAGAGAACAAGCTGGATTCAGAGCAAACTTTGGAACCAATGATCACCTCCAAACAATAAAACAACTCATCGAAAAACCCATAGAATATAACAAGCCCTTAGTTTTAACATTCGTAGATTTCCACAAAGCATTCGATTCAGTAGAACTCGACAGTGTTATAGAAGCACTAAACGAGAGCCGCATTGATAGCCGATATTCGAGGCTAATATGTAAATATATAAAAATGCGACAAGCTCTATACAACTACACGCTAACAGCAACCAAATAAAAATACAAAGAGGTATCCGACAAGGTGATATGTTTGTCACCTAAACTTTTCATATCGGCTCTAGAAAAGCGATCAAAATCCTCGAATGGAGTGACAAAGGAATAAATGTGGACGGAGAGATGGTACACCATCTAAGCTACGCAGACGATAGTTCTGATTGCAGACGATTTGGGACAAATAAAGAAAACTTTGGAAGAACTTAGTACAGCCTGTCATAAAATAGGCTTAAAAATGAATATAACAAAAACAAAATATATGACGAACTTAGTATATACCAAGTAAACACCTTGAAATACAAAATGAACAAATAGAACTGGTAGACAAATATACAGGGTGTCCAGAAACTCTACCGACAAACGAAGACAGGAGATTCCTCAGATAATTTTAAGACAATTTAACCCAGTTCACCTAGTCCGAAAATGCTTCTTAAGGGAGCTAGAGCTCTTTGAAGATGGCGTCATGAAATTAGTTTTTCTTAAATACCTCCAGAACGCTTCTATTTAGAAAAACGAAAATTGGTATGCATATTTACTTTTCAGAGATGAATCGATTACATCCATTACAAATTTCTAGTACCGGTCATAGGCATCCGTTTTGGGTAGAGCAACGGGTATTTTATCGCATAACTTTTTTGTTCTTAACTTTTATGCATTTTTGACACCGGGTTATTAAATTGTGAGGTATTCTAGTACTAAAAGGTACTATTGCTTTAAGTCAGTAGGACACACCGTTTTCTAGAAAAATCGATTTGAAAGTTTTTCGTTTTTGGAATTTGAAAAATAATTGAAAGAACTTTTCAACAAAAAACGAAGTATTTTACCAACATAAAGTAAGAGTAACTTTTAGTACTCGAATACCTCATATTTAATAATCTAGTGTCAAAACTGCTCAAAAATTCAAGACAACAAAGTTATGCTATAAAATAACTGTTGACCTACCCAAAACGGACGCCTATGACCAGTACTAGAAATTCGCATTTAATGAAATCGATTTATCCCTGGAATATAAATAAATGTACCATTTGTCGTCTTTCTAAACAGTTTTTTTTTTAATTTTTTTTTTTAATTCAAAAAGCAAAAAATTTTCAAATCGATTTTTCTAGAAAACGGTGTGTCCTATCGACTTAAAACAAGAGTACCTTTTAGTACTAGAATACTTCACAATTTAATAATCCAGTGTCATAAATGCACAAAAGTTAAAGATAAAAAAGTTATGCGATAAAATAACCGTTGTCCTACCCAAAACGGACGCCTATGATCGGTACTAGAAATTTGCAATGAATGGATTAGATTTATATCTTGAAGATAAATACGCGTACAAATTTTTGTTTTTCTAAATGGAAGCGTTCTGGAGGTATTTAAGAAAAACTAATTACAAGACGCCATCTTCAATGAGCTCTAGCTCCCTTAGGAAGCATTTTCGGACTAAGTGAATTGGGTTAAATTATCTTAAAATTATCTGAAGAATCTCCTGTCTTCGTTTGTCGGTAGAGTTTCTTGACACCCTGTATATATTATCTGGGTCACGAAATTAAGATAGGTAAGGACAATCAAACAACCGAAGTATCCAGAAGAATAATACAAGGATGGGCAGCAGGCACGTAGCCAAAGGGGGTTCCATGGGGTCCGGACCCCTCCCAAAACTGCCACAGCTTTGGTACCAAGGCAGCGACTTTATCCCCAAGATAATATTATTATTTTTGAGAAGCGAACAAAATTATTTTTATTGTGTACTAGGTTTATTTCTGTTGTTATTCAGTGTACAGATCAACCTCTATCCAATTTCAAAATCAGATTTGCTAAAAATGTATTATAAAAAAGTATTATATCAGCAAATTGAATAGATACTATATGTATCAGCATTTCAATTTCTTTTACCTGGATTTGCCTCTACAGAAAAATCAAAATTGCTAGAAAATTTGTCTGCCTATTACTTTCACGACACTTCCCTTTTATAGCAATAAAAGCTGAATATATGTTATGGTGTAACTGTAATACAATGTCATCTTTGGAATCAAATATCGAAGTTTCCACGTAATGGAACATTGTAATAAAGATTTTTCCAAACATTTACAAATTGGCTCTTTGGCCCGTTCATTGGAATATTGAATAAAAGCCAGATATATCAAATAACCAAATATTATTGAGTAGACAGCTGAATGGAAGACCAGATGATGTACTTTTTTCTATGGAATCCTATACCTATTTCAATATCATCAGGGACGCTAAAATGATATTAAAGATACAATGGTGAAATTAGGTATTAAAAACAACTTACTAGGGTGAGATTGTGGTCATATAGATGTTATATCTTATTAAAGTAGTAAATACTTATTATAGTAAAAGTAATTTGAAATTTTTTAAAAATAATATAAGTTTTACTCGATTAAAATATTATTTTATTGAATTTAAAAATATTATTTAATGAAATGAGATAATAACAACAAATTGCAATTTTTAAAATAATAAAATAGTTTTTTTTTAAATTTTGCATATGGATGTAAAATTTATTCTGAATATTTTGTCAATACCTTACCGTCTACCTGAATATTCTGAATATTTTTTCAATACTTAATTAAGATAGGTAAGGACAATCAAACAACCCAAGTTTCCAGAAGAATAGTACAAATATGGGCAGCATACGAAGCTCTTAGGAACGTTTTTAAGAGTGACATTCCAGCTAATATGAAGAAAAAGTTTTCGACCAATGCGTGCTACCAGTGATGACCTATGGTGCAGAAACATTATTATCGATCACAAAGAAAAACGCACAAAAACTAAGAGTAGCGCAGAGAAGAATGGAGCGATCAATGATAAGGGCCACTCTGCGAGACAGGATTAGAAACGAATATCTACGAGCTAAGACCAAAGTCATAAACGTCATTGAAAGAAGCTGTAACCTAAAATGGAAATGGGCTGGACACGTTGCCAGAATAAAGGACGGAAGATGGACTCGCAAACTAGTTGAATGGAGATCAAGAGCCGATAAACATAGCAGAGGAAGACCACCAACACGATGGCAAGACGACGTACGAAAGACAACTAAAAACTGGATACAGAAAGCACAAGATAGAACACTTTGGAGACAAACAAGGGAGGCCTATGTCCAGCAGTGGATGGAGAGAGGCTGACGATGAACTATCGTCTACCATCTTATCACTTATTGCCCTCTTACATCTAATCTAACAAAACATTTGAGTTGTGTTTGGACCCCCCTCAAGCACATATTCTGGCTACGTGCCTGATGGGCAGCATACGGAGCTCTTAGGAACGTTTTAAAGAGTGACATTCCAAGTAATATGAAGAAAAAAGTTTTCGACCAATGCGTGCTACCGGTGATGACCTATGGTGCAGAACCATTATCGCTCACAAAGAAAAACGCACAAAAACTAAGAGTAGCGCAGAGAAGAATAGAGCGATCAATGATAGGGGCCACTCTGCGAGACAGGATTAGAAGCGAAGATCTACCAGCCAAGACCAAAGTCATAGACGTCATTGAAAGAAGCTGTAACTTATAATGGAAATGGGCTGGACACGTTGCCAGAATGAAGCACGGAAGATGGACTCGCAAACTAGTTGGATGGAGACCAAGAGCCGATAAACGTAGCAGAGCAAGACCACCAACACGATGGCAAGACGACTTACGTAAGACAACAAAAAACTGGATACAGAAAGCACAAGATAGAACACTTTGGAGACAAACAGAGGAGGCCTATGTCCAGAAGTGGATTGAGAGAGGCTGATAATGAATGAATGATGTTTCCACATATCTGCATACGAGTAGCACACATTATACAGGGTGTCCAGAAACTCTACCGACAAACGAAGACTGGAGATTCGTCAGATAATTTTAAGACAATTTAACCCAATTCACCTAGTCCGAAAATGCTTCCTAAGGGAGATAGGGCTCTTTGAAGATGGCGTCATGGAATTAGTTTTGTTTAAATATCTCCAGAACGTTTCTATTTAGAAAAACGAAAACTGGTACACTTATTTATCTTGGAGAGATAAATCAATTACATCAATTACGAATTTCTAGTACCGGTCATAGGCGCCCGTTCTGGGTTGGGTAACGGTTATTTTATCGTATAACTTTTTTATCTTTAACTTCTAAGCATTTTTATACTGGATTAGTAAATTTTAAGGTATTCTAGTACTAAAAGGTACTCTTGCTTTAAGTCGGATGCACCGTTTTCGATAAAAATCAATTTGAATCTTTTTCGTTTGTTGAATTTGAAAAAAAAACTATTTAGAGAAACGAAAACTGGTACGTTTATTTACCTTCCAGAGATAAATCGATTTCCTTAGTTGCGAAAATTTAGTACCGGTCATATGCGTCCGTTTTGGGTAGGTCAATGGTTATTTTATCGCATAACTTTTTTGTCTTTAATTTTTAAGCATTTTTGACACTTGATGATTAAATTATGAGGTATTCTAGTACTAAAAGTTACTATTACTTTAAATCGGTAAAATACACAGTCTTTAAAATCTCTTAAAATCTACAATCACAGAAAAACTAATTCCCAGACGCCATCTTCAAAGAGCTCTAGCTCCCTCAGGAAGCATTTTAGGACTAGGTGGATTAAGTTAAATTGTCTTAAAATTACCTTAAGAATATCCGGTATTCGTTTGTCGGGAAAGTTTCTGGACAGCCTTATACAATCAGTAACATTATCACAAAGTACACAGAAACAAACCCATCAAAGTTCACGTGATTGATGGATTCACGTTTAAAATTTGTTTGAAAACTTGGCAACGTCGATTATTTTCTGACCGGCGTGATCTAACCTTACATAAACCGCATGTATACAACCATTTGTTTTGGTTTCATGTTTCATGACAAGACACGATAATTCATCATTCTTCAGTGCATTTTCGCAGTGATAAAACCAATTTTTGTGAAATGGGAAATGGTTTTTTAAGTTTAATACACACTTTATATTGCGTGTTCTTCGAGTATCTTTAAGACTTTAAAAGGAATAGTATTATTAATTCTTAATTCCTAACTGAACCGGTGCCGATAGCAAGACTGTGATATTTTTTAATAAGTAAGTAGTCTATTATTTTTTTTTTGGACTAAGTCCATACATTTTTCGTTCAGTAATAAAACTATAATGGCCGTTTATATCGCAAAAGTAGTTATACATTGTAAAACACCCTAGTAATGGACGACGGGAACCATGTAGACGGTAGAAATTCTATAATAATTAATTTTAATTTTTACCATTTAACTTTTAACGTTTTAACCATTCATTTGTAGATTTGTATAAGACATAATATGTACCTACATCTTATCACTATATTACTATAAGTACCTATATCTTCACTGATTACGTTTATTTATTTTAGATCAATTTTTTCCTTTTGCTCAGAGCGTAGGCGTAAAATTTCGGACCAATATATTTAAACGCAATCATTTTTTTTTCGAATCCTGAAAAAACTAATAGGTACCTATCTAAATATTTTTGAAAAATTTACACGCAGAATGAAAGATTACCTACATTATTACCGTACCGAGTGCCGAAAGTCCCTCAGAATAAACATAAAGTTTCTTTTGAATGAGATATTTGAAATTAAAAATCACACCCAACGTTCTCTTTTTTTCACCCCTGTAACTTATTAAAATAAAATATTTTAGATTTCAGGGACTGTCGGCCCTCAGTAATAATGTAATCTTTCATTCTGCGTTTAAAATTTTTCAAAAACACTTGTAATAATTAGTGTTCTCAGGATTCCACAAAAATTAATGAATTTAAAAAGTGTTGGCCCGAAATTTTGCGCCTACGCTCTAAGTCTTTGGTTGGAAACTATGTATAGGTTTTTGGAAAAAAATTTGATAAATTTTGTAATGTAGGTAATACCTACATCTTTCTTTTCTATATTATCTGAATTTTTTTTCTTTAAGTTCCGTCTCCCAATGGGAGGTTGGATATCATCATCACTATCTTTACTCTATCTGCCGCTGCTCTGAAAAGTTCTATAGAACTGCATTTAAACCAGTCCCTTAAATACTTCAACCATGACAGTCTCCTTCCTCCTATACTTACTCCTTCGTCGTCTTATCTTTCCGTGTATTATCAGTCTAAGCATTACATATTGCTGTCATGCTGTCCACTCATTACGTGTCCCAGATACTGTAATGATCAAACAACAGAAATAAGGACCAGGATAGAAATAGCAAGAAATGAGTTTGACAAAATGGAAACAATTCTCTACAACAAAGACCTTAGCTTAGAACTGTGAGATGCTACGTGTTCTTGATACTGCAATATGGACTTGAAAGCAGCGCCGGATTAACCATTAGGAGGAGGACTAGGCGGCCGCTAAGGGCCCGCGCACTTGATGCGGCCCGCGTTTCACTCAAATGCATTAATATTGAATTATTTAAGCAGTAATTAAAAAAAAAATGTAAAATGTTAAATAAATCAAATAGGGCTAACGGAGACAAAGAAAAAAGAGAATGGTTAGTTTATGATTTCCAATCAAACCCAGTTTTTTGTTTTATCTTCTTTCAAATATGTCAGGAAAGCACAACCGACTTCAAACCAAAATTAAGCAGTTATCTCCAGCGGAATTTTATATTCCATGTTCTAATCATTCCCTCAATTTGGTAATCAATTTTGCAAGCAAATTTTGCTTAAAAGCTGTTAATTATTTTGGTATGGCTTAAGAACTATTCGTTTTTTTTTTCAATTTCTACCCATCGATGGGTCTTATAGTCCATTCGCTCACGGTAAAATATTGCAAAACCTCCGGATTTTAAAGAACCTTTGATTTTAAAAGAAGAGCTTGGATTGACATGAAAGTTGGCATACACATAGCTAACATGTCAAAGAAAAAAAAGTGATATTATGTCGATGTGTGGTTTTGCTCTGAGGTTAAGTTCACCCCTTCTCGGGGATGAAAAAAATATATGGTCAAAATACTTCCGGAAGTGGATAAACTGACTAATTCTACGCAACTTTTGTTCAATAGAGTTTTTTCACTAAGTCGATAGGTACTTTTAGAGTTATTTGCGAGTGAATATGTTCATTGTTCAACAAAAAAAAAACACGTTTTTAGACGGTTTTACGCAAATAACTTAAAAGTAAGTATTTTATCGAAAAAATGTTCTTAGTAAAAATATAGCATATTATAAAAAAGTGAAAAAAAATGGTGTATGTGTGAAGTTTCTAGACCCAGTAAAAGCAGAGTTGTAACTAATGAAGACTAGGTTCTTATTCGTCAAATTCCAAATCGAATATTTCAACGTGAAATAACCAAAAAATGAAGCAATTTTGAAGTGTATAAAAAAAAGCTTAATTTTTGTATTTTAAAAAAGTTTCTGGCATTAAAAGTAAGCAAGATACGCTCAAAATAAAGTTAATCCCTTTTTTGAGTAAAAAGGTATTATTCGTTATTAATCAAAAATCGGGAAAATTAATCGTTACCGCTTCACATGCTACTTTACTTATGCATTTTTTATATGCTCTGAAAATTTTGTCGGTATAAAGTGCTTATTTATGAGGTAGTAGAAAGGGCTTGAACTTGAACAAGTCACTAATCACGAGTGTATGCAAATTTTGAACAGTCATATCCTAACCAATTTTTGTCTTACAGTAAAACAAAAAATCCAACGTATTTAGAAAAGCAAAACCTATATTTTTTACTCTCGATTTTTGAGTATTTTTGGTATCACTAATAATTTTTAACTTATTTTGAAAAAACACTTTAAAAAAGTGGTAATGAGTTTTCACCGAGAAGTGCTTAATTTTTTGGTTGCTCCAGCTCTGCTTATACTGGATCTACATACTTCATACATACACTATTATTTTTACTTTTGTATACCTACGCTATATTTTTTCTAAGAATATTTTTTCGATAAAATACTTATTTTTTTAGTTATTTGCGAAAAACCGGCTAAAAACGTATTTTTTTTGTTGAAAAATTAACATATTCACTTGCAAGTAACTCGAAAAGTATTGACTTATTGAAAAAACTCTATAGATCAAAAGTTACTTAGATTAAATCAGTTTATCCATTTCTGCACTTATTTTGAACGTGTTTTTTACCCTCGAAGGGGTGGTACTCATCCTTAGGGCAAAATAACACATCAGCACAATATTACTTTTTTTCTTTGACATGTTAGTTGTTAGTTATGTGTACATATACCAAATTTAATGTCAAGCCAAGCGGTTCTTCTATTCGGAGCACAAACCGTGAGTAAATGGACTGCTAATAACAAGTTGTTGCGAAATGTCACTTAAAATACTTAGAATACTAGATGGCATACCATGGATGGTATATATGTTATAGTCAAAGCCCGAATTTCAGGCACTCCTAATGTGTGTCCGCAATTTCTTAAGAGCTCAGTACAGGCACGTACAAGTTTAACCCTCATTAGTGGGCTTAAATACAGAGAGGGTAGGCAAAATGATTTATAATAACGGAATCCAACCTAAAACTGGCAGTTTAAGATGTTTTCGACTAACCCACCTTGTATCTGAAGGAATACAATAGACCTGTAAAAGTTAAATCGGATTATGTAGGTATATTTTGGGTGCAGATGATTGACCAGGGCCGTAGAGTATATAATTAAAACATTTTTTATTTAAACTAAATAAATATATTTTTTAAACGGTAACTACGTAGGTAAATTGTATTTTTGTTTTAATAAAATTTCTATATTTTATTCAAAAATAAACAATTCAAAAATAAAAAGTTACTTGCAATTTGTAAAACATATGTACATTTATTTAATTAATACCTATTTTTAAATTATACAAATTAGTCCAATCATTTGGTAGTTTTACCTGGAAAGTTTTCCGGGAGTTTTGAAAATTGGTAATTTAATGGATTTCGGTACCTTATATGCTACCTTGTATCCTTGCTACCTTGTATCTCCGCCGCCATGTTTAAAAAATGGCGCCTAATAACAGTGTTTTGGGAATATCTTCTTTTTGACGCATTTTACGAAAAAACATTTATGTAAAAAATTAAACTAGAAAAAATTTCCCACAATTTACATAATTTTAATTTTTTCATAAAATTAATCGTATTTGGCGTACGAGCGCTGCAAAATATATTTCAATAGACGTTTTGAAAAAAAAACTCATTGGTAGAGTAAGCGGCGCGTTTTTTTTATTGTGGTTTCCCCTGTAGGCCTAATCCACATATGATGTATTTATTAATTTACAAATTTAGAGCAATCTCCTTCGTTTTGCAGTTCCTGATATACCAGGAACGACTTCGTCCTAAGCATCGATCGAGATATCGCAGACCGAAATTTAGTAGGACATTTTTTCTAGTTTCATTTTGTGCATAAATGATTTTTTCGTAAAATGCGTCGGAAAGGATGTATTCCCAAAAAAACTGTTATTTGGCGCCACATTTTCAATATGGCGGCGCGAGCGGCGGAGATACGACGTAGCAAAGTTGAAATTCAAAAAGGGCATAAAATCCACAAAATAACCAATTTTTAAAACTCCCGGAAAACTTTCCAGGTAACTCACTTTTTTTTTCGACTATATGACTAAACTAAATTACGATTACAAAACTATTCAAATTCAAAATAAACAGGATCATCTTCGGAATCCGAGTCGTCTTGCAGGTTAATAATTATCGGTTGTATCTCTACAGTCGCATCAATTATGTTGTCAAGATCCCACATTTTTTGTTCTTCTTCCATTACATGTCTTACGGCATCTCGCCAGTTTTGTTCTGTAATATGTCCTAAAGACTCATATAACAATTCACGCACAGCTTGTATTTTATATGATGTATTTTTTTCTAGCCACATAACCTTTCATTTTGGGCCCAAATGAGTTTAATTGGATTTATTTCACAGTGGTAGGGTGGAAGTCTAAGGACTGTGATGTTTCGCCTTTCCGCCATTTTGTCAACTACATATTTCTTGTACTTAGATTTGTGTTGCCGGGCAATTTTTAAAAGTTCCGCTTTAACCATTCCATCTTCGTAAGTCAGAGACTTATTCCTCAGGCAGTCAAGGACATCTTGTTTCTTCCACGCAGTCGTTGGAAGTCTTTCTACTAGTCTTGAATGATAAGGTGCATTGTCTAATACTATAATTGAATTTGGTGGTATATGCTCAATCATCTGCTCAAAATACTCTTCGAAAACATCAGCTGTCATCTCCTCGTGATAATCTTTTGTGCTTTTGGATTGAAATTCCAACAAACCGTCCATAAGAAATCCTTTTTCACTGCCAAGGTGAGAAATTATTAATCTACTATCTTTACCAGAGGGTGGGGAAATACTAGTAGACCAACCTTCTATAAACGCTTGCCTGGAGCTTAATATATTTTTATCTGACCAAATTTTTGTTAGAGTATGACCTGCATTTACCCAAGTTTCGTCCTGATAGTAGATTGGCCTTCCTTCAGCCCGGAATTTTCGTATGGATCTTAGATAATGTCTTCTCCAACATATTATCTCTTCGCGGTCAATCAAAACTGATTTTCGGTCTGATTTCTCCCACCGGAAATTTAATTCTTTTAAAACTTCCCACAGTTTGGTTCGTCCGATATTAGGCAAATCAGGATCGTCTTTAACTTCTTGTAAAATTTTGTTAAGGTTGGGTATTTCCTTTTTGAAAAAAAATCCGTGAATTTTCCTTCGAATAATATTTTTGGCAAATTCATTAATTTCAACAGGCTTTTTCCCCTCTTCAAGTGTTCATTTGTGTTTAGGTTAGTTATACCTTGTTTTTTTCTTTCTGATAGGAACCTATATATTGTTAACGCTGCTACGAGCGTCGTGTTGGCACAACTCTCGATTATGTTCCGAACAGTGTTTGTGGGATTCTGAAAAACCAGAGCATCGTGAACGTTCAGAACAATAGTCTTCTCTCTTGGTGAATAGACAGACTTACTGACTGTACGCAATAGCACCGGTGTAAAACTTGATGACGTTGATGATGATGAAGCCATCGCAAGCAATAACAAAAACAAGCACGAACGAAAGGTAAGTATATGTTTGTAGGAATATGGAAAAAAGAATGTGTGTGTACTTTGTACGTACGTATTATATAATTTCAACGAAATAAATAATATACTTAACAGGTTAGTTGTATTTTATTTAAGTATTAAACTAACTTTCTTACCTACCACTTTCAAAAATTTTTTATTAAAACAACCAAAAATTAAAAAAAAAATATGAATCATCCGGGACCTCTCGATCTCTGGTTCAATGCTCTACTAACCAAGCTATCGAGCCCCTTGTAAGTAACCAGTAACGTCTCGGATATAATTACACAACACGGTGACAAATAGATCAAGTGAAGTATAAAAATGTTATACCTAGATATTTTATTATCTTACTACCGACGAAGACAAATCCAAAGACACAAAAATTATAATAAATAATACATTTACTAAAAACACTAATATATTCTTTTAATGACTTATTTGCGCTGATATATACATACCTATCTTGAAAGATTAGCAACGAACTACATACTGTCTGTATGCGCCTGCGCCAGGGAATTAAAAAATTTCACTCACGATCGTAAAGAAGTATAACTTCAAAAACACTACTCACGCACTGCACAAAATTCGCAAAAGAAATTAATATTCGATTAAATGCGGTCAAAAACGTACTAAACAAAAAAATTGTTTTCGTTCCTAATAACACCCTTTCAATTCAAGTTTCGAATATAAACTATAGAGGCGAGGCCAAAGCGCCAAAGACGGTATCTCTATACCTTTCTTCAGCTTCAGGTATGAATTCCAAAGGTATTGGAAGGCTGATTCACATTATAGCTCAGGTCACGGTTCGCTCACGCTCAGCTCAAGGTTCGGTCAACTATTCTTAAGAGGAAAACTGACAGAGCGTGTTGCGACACTATGAGTGAAATAAAAAAATGTAACAGAAAAGGATAAAAACTGAAGACGGAATTCAACCCAACGTGAAAAAGATTAAACGTAAGAATAGATAGAGAAATTTCTGTCAAAATTTGGTATTTATGACCCTTAAAATAACACCAAATGCTAAAATTTATTAGCCTGCGGATAGTGTGGATGTCTTGTCAGCCGAGGGTATGATCAGTGGCGTGGTAATTTTATGGTCAAACTACGTTTTGTTCTAATTTTTATCATTGTGAGAATTAAAAAAACCAACTAATATTTTTATCTCCACCACTGAGAGCAGTCAACTTTTTGGTTGCCTGTATTCTTCGGGACATATTCGGGACATTTTATCACAAAGTGTAAATATTACTAATTTTACCGTCTTGTAGGGTATCTGCGTTCTCTTTCTTTTCCACTATTATATAATATTATATCTCTCTTTGCCGACGTTTAAATTAGGACCCACTTGAATCTCGCTTCAACACGCGCCTCGACCTCGTCGTCAGAATTCCCCATTACACGCATCTTAATCATGCTGTCCGCACTAAACACGACGGTCAAGTTCCGGCCCTTTTTTTTTGACTGCGTGGTTTCTCCGAGAGAATATTTTGATCGTGGCTTGAGCTGACCGTGAGCGGAGCGTGACCTGAGCTATTATGTGAATCAGTGTACTTGTACAGAAGTCAAAATTTTAAGTTTCTTCATAAGTCACGTCTTAATATTAAATAATGTACATTGAAGGTTTAGTATTGAAATATGCAAAGAGATCTCTAAAGATAATCTTATTTACAAAATTTGTAACGGTTAAATTATCAAACATTAGCGTTGAACGTTTTAATTTTTTTTTTTGCTAAGTAAATAATTATTAAAAACGTTATTTTATTCAAAATAGAATATTGATAAACATTTTGATTTTAAACACATTAATAAATACCTCAGGAACCTCCGCCTATGATTTTACGACACTTACGGCCGTTTTATGGCATTGACCCTCATTTCGTGCTCTTAACAAATTGCGAACGGAATTATAGGTTTGACTAGGCAATCCTCAGGTCTGACTGACAATCTTAGTCAAAGCCCGAAATAAAGTTACAGTTTCGGCCTTTGACTAGTCAAACCTAGGAGAGACTAAGTTGGCCAGGCAAAGGTCGAAATTTAATTTTATGAAATCGGGGTTTGACTAGTCAAACCCCGATCAGCTATTAAAATGTCGTATATTGTTAGATTAGGTTTAATAAAACGTCATTTTTTAATTTTAATGTTTTATTATTTTTATATTGTCGTAATTAAAATTACAAAAATAGTGTTTATTCTCACATGTTGAGGCATTATGACATTTAGAGTTGCACAATACGTTAGACCTTTTTACACTTACATAATTTTGAAGAGCATTTCTTGTTGCAGTAGCATTTTATAAAGCCTTGTCCTCCAAATTTAGAATCTTTTGTACTCATTTCTCTTAGAGACAACTTAACGTCTGGACCATCTTCGAAATTAAGAAAATTCTTTTTGCATTCTCTTATTTGATTTCTTGAAACAAGTTTGTTTATTGTTCCATATTTTCATACCAACTCTATATAAACCGTCAATTCTTTTATCTTGTGTGATACTCAATATATTTCGAGCATCTCTTCTGGCTCTATCAAAATTGGGGATAGGTATTGTTACAGTTATTCCGATCGAAATTGGAGGATTTTTTTTTTCATTTAATTGTTTCATAGTATTAGCCTGGGCATGAAGACCTTCAATCACCTTTCCTATATTTATTTTAATCTTTTCTGTCTGTGTAACAATACCTATCCCCAGCTTTTGTATAGCCAAAGGAGATGCTCGAAATATTTTGGGTATCATAAAAGCTAAAACAATTGACGGTTTATATAAAGTTGGTACAAAATACGGAACAATAAACATTTTTTCAAGAAATAAAATAAGATAATGCAAAGAGAATTTTCTTAATTTCGAAGATGTTCCAGATTCTAAATTTGGAGGACAAGGCTTTATAAAATGCTACTGCAATAAGAAATGCTCTTCAAAATTATGTAAGTGTAAAAAAGGTCTAACGTATTGTGCAACTCTAAATGCCATAATGCCTCAACATGTGAGAATAAACACTATTTATTTTATTTTAATTACGAAAATATAAAAATAATAAACATTAAAATTAAAAAATGACGTTTTATTAAACCTAATCTAACAAATTACGACATTTTAATAGCTGATCGGGGTTTGACCAGTCAAACCCCGATTTCAAAAAATTAAATTTCGACCTTTGCCTGACCAGCTTAGTCTCTCCTAGGTTTGACTAGTCAAAGGCCGAAACTGTAATTTATTTCGGGCTTTGACTAAGATCGTCAGTCAGACCTGAGGATTGCCTAGTCAAACCTAGGAGTGCCTGATATTCGGGCTTTGACTATAACATATATACAATAGACGTATACTAGATGGTCAGTTAGATTTGATGCTGTTATAGTAGTACAAAATGTTATAAAGGAAAATGAATAAGTATCAAATAGTTCTTTTAACCATTATGTGGTCCAAAATTTTAGAACATTTTAATGCTTCTAGTTGACATTAAAAAATTTAGTTATCTACAGTTATTTGCAGTTATTTAGGAGACGGCACTTAAGAAGAAGAAGATATTGTAACTTTCTTATTTTTATTGTGTTTATTATTTCGTATTCCTCGTATTCTTTGTCTTTGCCCATTTCTCGCAATACTTCCGTGTTCGTTTTCTTCTGTGTTCATGCTATTTTAGGCATCCTCCTGTAACACCGCATTTCATATGGTGTTCCTGTTCAATGTCTAGCTTTCAAGACCATATTGCAAGATAGTATATCAAAGGTCTTACTCAGCTCTAATCTAAATTCTGGTATTTTTGAATTTTTTAAATATTGTACCTTTACCCTCTGTATCTGTATTAATAAAACTACCGGGATTCCTATACGTCATATTAATTTAAATATGTACATAAATTTAGTAGAAAGTATCGTCATCAGTTTCATAGAAACGTATCATAAAAGTGTGAATCAGATTTAAAAAATTTTGGCTACTAGGTACAAAGTTTAGGTTTTTCTAGTATTTGATTGGATTCCATGGACATATACATTCTATTAGACATTAAGACTCACCAGAAATTAATATACATACATCCTTTTTTTATGAAATGTAGTTTTTAAGTAGGGGAGCAAAGTATGCTAAATGTGCAGTCACTCGAGCGCTTTGGGGACCTATTGGGTTGTAAAGAGTAGGTCCTAAAACCAAAAAAAGTTAAGTAAAGTTTTTCATTTTAGTGGGCGCTTGCCATTTTTTAATTTAATTTTCCATTTCCAACAATCGTTTTTTCCGATTATAACGCCATCTATCCATAATTCGAAAAAATGTTTCGAATAAAAGTTACTTATTTTTACGTAAGGAATCCAAATCTGCAATAAGAAATGAGGGTTCCCATTTAAGATTTTAAAGTAACCCCCCACCCCACCTCCGTGGGGGGTCGTGTTTGGCGCGATTCGATAGATTTTTCAAAATATTGAATAAGTGTGTTTTACAGTTTTTCGATCTGATGTTCATTTCGCGAAATATCGTGGGATTCGTATTTAAAATATTAAATTTACCCCCCACCCCTCTCCGTGGGAAGTCGTGTTTGGTATCATTCGATAGATTTTTAAAAAATATTGAGCACATATTTTTTAGTTTTTCGATCTGTCAATCATTTCGCGAAATATTCGCTTTTTTCTTGTGAAACTTAGGGACTCACCCATTACCTTACGCCCGGCTCAAATCGTCAGATTTTTTAAATATACACTCTTTTGCATGTACTTAACTTACCTTATCTTAATCTGACAATTTCGAGTTTTTTTAAGGATAGATTTTTTTTTTCGGGCCCCCCTTAACGAACTCCCCTGTGTTAAGAGCCAATATATGGTAGAGGTACATGTACAGGGTACCAGGTTTCTCCCCATATGATAATCTGACGCGCTCGAGTAACTGCAAAAATCCCCGCTGGGCTCCCCTACCATAATATAGGTATGTAGGTACCTGATATTTTCATACTTTGCCATAGACAAAAGATAAATATTTGGAAAACTAAGCGAAGTGCACTAAAATATCAAAACAAGAACTATTAAGAAATATTTGTTTTGCTTGTTTATTTGTGTACATTGTTTAAGAAGTTACATTTTACAAATATTTAGATCTGTTAAAAGACGTTTATTGCAACTACAGTTGATTTAACTTTATGACACGTAAAGCATAAATAAATTCACGTGCGATTCACGTGAACACCAGGTAGATGGTATGTTTAGGAGCTTTATAACAGTGTCTGCTCGTACCACTTTAAGAAGGTAGTGCCAGAACTCGGACAGCCGCCAAAATTTTTAGTGACGGATTCAGGATATTGTCAAAAAATATATACTTACAACAAAAACTAAAAACAAACATTGATCAAAACAGTTCCGTAAATTAATTAATAATAAAATCCTCTTAACCTACCACCAGCATTTACTGCTGATAGTGCTTGAAGTTTGTTATTACGATTTAGTCTCTATTTACCAATTTATAAAAATAATACTAATTTTGTTATTACGATTTAGTCTCTATTTACCAATTTATAAAAATAATACTATTTCATTATTCACGCACATAGTCCATGTGGTGAGACCGCTCCCGTCTGAAAAACATTTCCAATTCGGTTTCTCTGCGGATTCATATTCAAAAATGTCCCCTTTAAACAAATCTGAAGGGTGCCGGACGGAATTTTTGGGCAGAAATTGTTTAAACAATTTTTTTAAACAAATACATAAGATCACCTTTAGACTGACAGGTCTAAAGCCAGTCTATTAATAATACATAAATAAAGAAGAATCAATAAGGCCAATGACTAAAAACACCGCTAACTTACATTATTATGCTTCCAATGGCATTTCTCCTTTTTTTTTTTCAAAAAAATATATTGATTTTTTAACCTTAACTTTTTTTATTTTTTATCATAGAAAGTTTAGTAAAAAATAATTTTGTAGATTTTTACAAGATCTATAAGAATCTTAATATTAAATCTTTTTAAAATCCTCACTCGCAAAAAGAGGTGACCTTGAAAGGGTTGGTAAAGGTGGTTTTTGCATGTTATTACAAGTTTAAATTGTCAATAGCTCACGGAATTTTTTGCGTTAGTAAAAGTTTTTGCAAACCAGGTTCTTGGGAATTAAATAAGCTACAATTTCATATGGAATAATTATAAGCCGGTCAAACTTCTAGAGCCTATTAATAACACATAAATAAAGAAGACCAAATAAGGTCAATGACCAATTTTAATTAGGGTGGTGATTAGGGGGTTGCTTCAAATCACTTTTTCGCTGAAAAAAATAGGGACTGACATTTTTTTCATTATAAGTCACTGAATTTTTGAGCTAAATACTTTTTTTTATTTCGGAAGATAGATATTTTTAAATACTTTAAATTAATCTGAACAAGTTATTCTCGAAAAATGCATAGTTTTCCCGTATTTTGACTTTAAAACTACAATATTTAGCATTCGACGAAGAAGAGCTTAAATATAACAAAGTATAGCTCGATTACTCTTGTTCTTAAAGAAAATTAAAAAAAACGGTTTTGTTTATTTTTTCAAAAGGTACATTTTTGTTAAGTAAAGTTGTTTTGATAAAACGAAAACTTTTGGAGTTATTAGGAGAAAACTTATTAAAAGCATTGATTTTTTCGATATCAAACTAACATTTTTGATAGCGAATAAATCGAAAACTGTTAATTTTATAAAAAAAATGTATAGAACGTTTTTTGCTTAGAATGAATGTTTTTACCAACTTTTGCGGTCAAAATATAATAAAAAATTTCCACCCCCGAGATGCGGTGGCAACCACCCCCATGGCAAAAGCGCCTTTCGGCATCATATACAGTCGAACCCGCTTATTAGAATACCGGTTATAGGAATATCCCGGTTAAGTAATAGAAATTTGAGGTCCTGAAACGAGTTTACTAGCCACTAATGATCGGTTATTAGAATATCCCGGTTATACTAATACTTTTGCTTGGCACGAAGGCTATTCCAATATGCGGGTTCGACTGTAGTATAGATTTTGATCCTTTAACTATCCACTACTTATTCTCAAATTTTCAAGCAAATCGATCCATTCTGTAAAAATTGCGAGGTTTTGTCCCATTTTAAGCCTTATTACTTGGACTAAAATGCCCTGGTCTATTCTCCCTTTCGATGTTTTGATATAACCTGTGTTGAATTGAAACTCGGATATTAATTATTTTATGCGAATTCGCTATTATTTGTGTGACTCTACAGGGACCTACTATTGGCACGTTGCGTGACGTCAAAAATAATTACAACTGATAAGTATAGAGAGAAATGAAAACAATTGAATACACAACGGATATTCATGATCCACCCATTGAAATATGGCAGTTGTATACGGGACGGGAAGTTCTTCCAACATACACGCAAAACGCAAAATTCACAAAAATATCCACTAGACATTAATCTACAGGGTAGCGACAAAGTATGGAAACACGGTAATTTCTCTGAAACCGGATTTTTATAGATTTTGGTATTTAAGGGTCTTCTAATGCGGCCGATATTATAGTGATAATTACATTGTTGTCAAATCTTCCGTTTTTTCTGGAAATCTAATGAACTTTCTTATTTCAAATGGAACACCCTATATATATATTTTGGGTTTTGAAGTCCATGAGAAATACTGATTATTTTTCATGTTATATTCCCTATACCTAAATGCCATAATTTCCGAGTTATTGCTACATTTATTAAAAAAAATTTTTTGGACAAATTATAAAAATCAATTTTTTCGGCCCGGGTAGACATTACTTCAGGTTCTTTGGATCATTGGGAATAAAAAAGGTCTTTTGTAATTTTCCTCTAAAGTTAATCGTTTCCGAGTTATAAACAATTTAAAACTGAAAAGATCGAAAAATGACGATTTTCAAGGTTCAAAAACACAAGTAAAAAAATAATTTGTGAAATTACGAAACACCTAAATTGAAGCTCAAACCTTCTTCTATCAGCTCCCTATAAGAATTGTTGGCACTTTTTATTCTAAACATTGTTTTTTTAATTGTCCATGAAGCGCATATGAGAGGACAAGCGATCAAGCTCCATTAACAACTAAAAAACAATGTTTCAAAATGAAATAAGACCAAATTACTTACCGGTAATAATTAAAATAAAGTTTGAGCTTGAATTTAGGCACTTCGTAGTTTCAAACATAATATTGTTGACTTATATATTGTGTTTTTGAACCTAGAAAACCGTCATTTTTCGATTTTTTTCAGTTTGAAATTGTTTATAACTCGGAAACGATTAACTTTAGAGGAAAATTAAAAATCACCTTTTTTGTTCCCAATGATCCAAAGAACCTAAAATAATGTCTACCCGGGCCGAAAAAATTGTTTTTCATAATTTGTTCAAAAATTTTTTTTTAATACAGGTAGCAATAACTCCGAAATTATGGCATATACAGTAGGAAAAATGAAAGAATACCCATGAACGAACATATAAAACACGCTGTATTTTCCTGTCACCGTGTCATACAAAAAATTGGCCAGCGCAAGTATACATGTACTTGCGTTGGGCAATTTTCTTTGTGACACGGTGACAGGAAAATACAGCGTGTTTTATACAGGGTAGCGAGAAAATATGGAAACACGGTGATTTCTCGGAAACCGCTGGAACGATTTTTATAAATTTTGGTGGGTAGGGGTGTTCTAATGCGACCGATATTATAGTGGTAATTACATTGTTGTCTAATCTTCCGTTTTTCTGGAAATCTAATGAACTTTCTTATTTTAAATAGAACACCCTGTATATTTTTTACCTTATGAAGTCCTTCAGAACTACTGATTATTTTCCATGTTATGTTCCCTATACCTAAATGCCATAATTTCGGAGTTATTGCTACATTTATTAAAAAATAAAAAATTTAACAATTTATAAAAATCAATTTTTTCGGCCCAAGTAGACATTATTTTAGGTTCTTTGGATCATTGAGAACAAGAAAGGTCTTTTGTAATTTTCCTCAAAAGTTAATCGTTTCCGAGTAATAAACAATTTAAAACTGAAAAAAATCGATAAATGACGATTTTCAAGTATCAAAAACACAAGTAAAAATTACGAAGTACCTACCTAAATTTAAGGTCAAACCTTTTTCTATCAGATCCCTATAAGAATTTTTGGCATATTTTATTCCAAAACATTGTTTTTTTTTTAATTGTTAATAAAGCTCATATTTATGAGAGGACGGGCTATCGCGCATCATTAACAACTAAAAAATAATGTTTTAGAATGAAATAAGACCAAATCACTTATCGGCATCTGATAAAATAAGGTTTGAGCTTGAATTTAGGCAATTCATTGTTTCAAAAATAATATTTTTACTTATGTTTTTGAACCCAGAAAATCGTCATTTTTCGATTTTTTTCAGTTTTTAATTGTTTATAACTCGGAAAGGATTAACTTTTGAGGAAAATGACAAAAGACCTTTTTTGTTCCCAATAACTCAAAGAACCTAAAATAATATCTACGCGGTTCAAAAAAATAAATTTGTATAATTTGTTAATTTTTTTTTAAATAAATGTAGCAATAACTCCGAAATTATGGCATTTAGGTATGGGGAATGTCACATAAAAAATAATCAGTATTTCTTAAGGACTTCAAAACGCAAAAAAATATACAGGGTGTTCCTTTTAAAATAAGAAAGTTCATTAGATTTCCAAAAAAAAACGGAAGATTTGACAACAATGTAATTACAACTATAATATCTGCCGTATTAGAATACCCTTACCCACCAAACCTTATAACAATCGTTCAAGCGGTTTCCGAGAAATTACCGTGTTTCCATACTTTCTCGCTACCCTGTATGTTCGTTCATGGGTATTCTTTCATTTTTCCGACTGTAGGTATAGGGAATATAACATAATAAATAATCAGTATTTTTTAAGGACTTCAAAACGCAAAAAATATACAGGGTGTTCTATTTGAAATAAGAAAGTTCATTAGATTTCCAGAAAAACGGAAGATTTGACAATGTAATTACCGCTATAATATCGGACTCATTAGAAGACCCTCACCCACCAAAATCTATTAAAATCTTTCTAGCGGTTTTCGAGAATTTACCGTGTTTCCATACTTTGGCGCTACCCTGTATAGAATTAGCTACTATTTAAATGCAATACGAGAACAAAGTAAAAAGCTTGACGGATTCGACCACTACTTGGTGGAAATTCATTTTGTCTAATAATAAAACACTGAAAACTTTTGTTTTCACTATTTCCACAAAATTTATTATAACTCATAGTCACTACAGCTGTTTCGGCAGAGTGCCTTTCTCAAGTGATTTATTTTACTAGGTGTCTCCACTGTAAAATATATAGCTGAATAGATTGAGTTGTTTGTCTCAAGTCGGTCATTCAGAATGATATGCAATCTATATTTTAAATGTGAAAAGCTCTTTTGTGTTCTGCTATGCGTTTGTCAGTTTGACCGACGTAAGTTTTTGGACAGTAACTCTCAAACGGGAATCCATACTTGAAGGGTCGAAACCTCGACCCAGCCTAGCCAAATGCTAGATCCTACTGATCTTAATAAAATCCTCAAGCTGGCAAAACAAAACTCCACGCTCGGATCTGGTTTTATTTTACTTCTTAGCGATTGTAAATGTAAACACTTATTCCGCTAGCGGCCATTTTCAAATGAAATAAATGATTGGATCTTTTTTATTAAATATTGGATTTGTTAAAGAGTCACTAAAAGTTTTTTTTTTAAGATTTTGAGATGTTTAAAAAACACTTTCATTCAGATTATAATAATGTAGGACGCCGTCGAATAATAAATGTAAAACTATTATAGGCCTGGACCCCGCGTACCAAAAAAAGTTGATTAATAGCAAGCTGAAAATTTGTTAATAGCTTAACGGGGTCTAGTCGGACAAACTTTGATGTACAGGAACACTGGAACAGGGGAAGTTTTAATTGTGACACAGGTTAAAAATTTGGAACGTCAGACTACGAAAATGTCCCATGTATTTTGTCGGACAGAACTTCCAATTGATTTGTTACCCTTTCATTAAAGTCTCATGCAAAAATCAGACTGCCACCTATCACCTGTCATAATTCCTGTCATTTGACATGTTCTACGTGTCGGACTTATTAAATTGCCCAGTTGGTGATAAATACTAGTCTGATTTTTGCATGAGAGTTTAATGAAAGGGTAATAGATCAATTGGAAGTTCTGTCCGACAAAATACATGGGACGTTTTCGTAGTCTGACGTTCCAAATTTTGAACCTGTTCCACAATTAAAACTTCCCCTGTTCCAGTCTTTCCGTACATCAAAGTTTGTCCGACTAGACACCGTTAAGCTCTTAACAAATTTTCAGCTTGCTATTAATCAACTTTTTTTTGGTACGCGGGATGCAGGCCTATTATGAAGGATTGAATTTAAAATACGTGAATTAAGGGGGGCGGGGTATGGTTTGGAATCAACATTTCAAGCACATTTTTGTGAATGTTTTTTTTTAACTATGGCAGGAATATTTTATTTTTATTAATTAAATAAGCTTTATTAAATTACATTTTTATTTAATCAAATAAACATATTCAGATAATTCAAAGAATATTCAATAAAAAAATTTAAGGAAAAAAAAAATAGAAAAATAAGCCAACGCGCAACGGTGGCAAATTTTTACACAAACTTAAAAAAAAAGCATTCTGCGGTGGACATTTGAATTCGTTATTGGATCATTTGAAACAAATACTTCAAAAAGATTTTATTAGCTTATGAGTTTCTAGAGGTAATGCTGTCGATTGTTTCGAGTTTTAACGGTTTTTTGCCTTTTTGGTATCACTCAGAAGTCAAAATAAGGAAATTTTGTGTAAAAAGGGTGAAAACCAACATATTTATTATTGTTAAACAAAAATAAGCATAAAACAAAAAACATCTCGACAGCGGTACCTCACGAAATATTTAAAGAAAATCTATGCAAAATTTCATGTGAATCGGTCAAGTATTTTGTGAGTTACAATGTCCACCGCCCTTAAAAGACCAGTTTTGAGAAACACGCGTTTAAAGTTTTCCTTCTGTCAATTTGTCTTATTGTTTATCTGTTAGATCGTAAAGTGATGCACACCGGAATATGATTTTGGATCGCGGAGTAATCTACAAAATAGAAGGGGAACAGCTGTTGAACGTTTCTCACTACGCTCAAGCGCGTTGACGCGAAGCTGCTACAAAATGAGTTGAAGCTAGAGGATATTAAGCATGCTGTATATCCGGTAATTTGCTCCGATCAATCTGAAATTTTCAGATAGTGTTCTTGAAGTTATGTACTTGACTTAAAATAAAAAAATCGAAAACTTAAAAATTTTCAAACCAAATCATACCCCCCTTAAAATGTATAGGGTTTTTTTGGTTCGTTACTAATTAATAATTTAACTAGAAGAAAGTACGACTCTTTACTTTAAACGTAATTAAAATAACTATACAATACAGTTTCTCAAAAATAATACCAACTTGACAACTATATTCAAGGAAAATAGTATGTTTGCATTACTATCTTAATCTTCATAATTCTCGTTTTATATTTAGACTATTTTTAATCAGAAGAGCAATAATTTTGACATCCAAGAGTAAATATTTTCATACCTTTGTAACAGTTCTGAAAGGTTAACAAAAGATAATATTAAAAAGTAAATAAAACAATTTTGAAGTTTCTATTTTCTAAATAACAAATAAATACCGTTTACCAGTGGTATCAAAAAATATTATTTATGTTTTATTTATTATTTTATTTTCTTGGTGTTGATTAATTTTATTTCATACATTCGGGAACCTTTTTCTTTTTACGATTAATGCATTTTTTCTACAACCGTGTTAAAAATGCAATTTTTAGCACTCCATAGGAGCGTTAAAATGCTACTTTAAGGCACTAGTGCTTTAAAATTTTTAAGGCACTGCAGTTAAAAGTGAATTGTCAAATTGTGAATCGTCAAAATATTTACATATACCTATTTCATTTATTAACATTAATATTAATAGTACATCTTGCGCAATTTGAAAAAGGTGGTTTAAAAGGTTTTTTAAAATTTAATTTAAACTGTAATATTGCATTTTTAACACGTTTGTAGAAAAAATAAGTTTATGTAACGGTATAATATTTTCGCTAATAATTTTTAGACATTCCCCTCGAGTGTAGACAACCAGTTCTACCTTTTACGGGTCATAGGTTTCATGGTTTCAGCAATTAACAAAAATATTGTATTTTATAAATTTATAACGTTTGTAGAAAAAATATTGTACCTATGATATACGTGTTAAAAAGTACATTTTTAAGGCACTCATGTGAATTGCAGAATTCGCTTCACTCATTCTGCAAACTTTCACATGCGTGCCTTAAAATTGTACTTTTAACACATATCATAAATAACTATTTTATTATCTATGTTGTTTAGTGCCAAATGGTATTGACTTTTTATCGAAGCATTGGTGCCTTTGCTTACGTTCTCGATTGCTACATCTACAGGATTATTATCTCTATATAAACAAATCCTTTTTGAGAATAAATTAGGCCACTTAACAATAACATGCCACAAAGCAACAACATGCCGAATCGTCTTCTAAAGCTGCCCATCTTTTAGTGAGCTTGCCGACCACATTGACCCATCTTATTCTATTCACAGCAGCTTGAGATATATCAGATCACGTTAGACCAGTCCATTTCCTAAGATTGGACAGCCATGATATACATCTACGTCCAGGACCTCTCTTGACCTCAATCTTGCCTTGTAGAACAACTGTAAAAGTCGGCATTTTTTTAATATTATGCATAATGTGGCCGAATTAAGCCAATTTTCTGTTCTCTACGGTGTTAATAATGTCTTTGTCTTGTGGGAATAGTTGTTAGTTGTTTGGTGTATATTTGAGACCCATCGGTATACGTCCGTCGGTAGCATCAGATTTCAAATGCCTCTAATTGTTTTATGGCAACTTCTGTAAGACTTCCTCAAGCTTTCTACTCCGTAGAGGGGGACACTAAAGACGTAACATCTAAGGCCCGTATTCATAGACGAGACTCAAGTCAGAGTCGATGCTCAAGGTCGACCTTGAAAAAATTTGTATACAAATTTGTATAAGAATTTGTTCAAGGTCGGACTTGAGCATCGACGCTGACTTGAGTCTCGACTATGAATACGGGCATAAGAATTATTATGCGTATATTGATACTTAAAGATAAATTGCAGATAATCTGCCTGAGACAGTTAAAAGAGCTTCTGGTTTTTAAACGCTTTTTTTTAGTTCAATAGTTTGCGTCAAATCTTTAGACGTTAATTTGAGTGCCTTTTCTCCAATGCAAATGAATGAAAATTTGCAGACATAATGCATTCGCGGGAACAATACACGAATAATCAATAAAAATTTGTTTTTATGTTTATTGATTGTTTAAATAAAAAAAAAACGATTTTAATGGAAAATGCTTAAATTCTCTTGTTTTTACAATGTAAAAACTTGAAACTTTTACGTTTTGTAGCTAATGATATGAACTATACATAATTTCACTTTTTTACGTTAATTGTTTACGTTATGCTTCATAAATAAACAATAAAGTTTCAAATTTTTTGCCGATTCCGACTACTTTTCATGTTAGTACATCATTTGTTTTATACATATTTTAAGAAACATGACGATATATTTTAATGTTTGAAAAGTGTAAGACTAAAAAGTAAAAAATAAAAAAATATAAAAAAAAAATTTTAAGAAACGCTTTTCTTTAGTTACGAGTGACTAAAATGAAAAATATTATAAAAAAAAATCAACTAAAAAAAAATAAAAAAATTGAAAAAATCTAACACATTCGAAAGAAAAGCGTGGGGCGAAAACCGTTTATTCGACGAAGACGCGCCACGCTTTTCTTTGATGAATGTGTTAGATTTTTTCAATTTTCTTTATTTTTTTTAGTTGATTTTTTTATAATATTTTTCATTTTAGTCAGTAGTAACTAAAGAAAAGCGTTTCTTAAAATTTTTTTTTTTCATATTTTTTTTATTTCAATATGAGTTTTTATTTCGTAGCTATGATCTCAGGAGCCCTTAATACTGCAGCCCAAATAGCATTTTCTCCACTATTTCTAACGGTTTATCCTATATTGTAATTTGGGCGTTGATTTTCGTGTTCTTACTAATGATCGTTATTTTTGTTCCACAATTTAATTTTAGCCCGTGTTTGTTACATGTTTCTATCTACAACATTATCCATTATTCTTTGGAGACTCTGCTCACTATCTGCCAGTACTGCTGTATCGTCTGCATATCTAATATTGTTTATAAGTTGGTCATTTACTGCATTACCATCTTTTGATTCGTCCAAGGCCTCTCCACAGATGTTAAATGGTAAATAATGCTGGTGACAATATGAAACCCTGTCGTAACTCCTTTTCTGACTGTGAAGATCTCGGATAGTTCTTTTGCTTTTTATTGGAGATATAAGTTTGAGATCAGTGTTATAGCCTTACGGCCGATTCCTCCTGATGTTTTAAGGGGTACACGACAATTAGACCGAAATCATTAGACCGAAAGCAGTAGACCGAACTCATTAGACCGAAAAGCACTTTACCGAAACCTCACTAGACCGAACAGCATTAGACCGAAATGGTAAATAAATTAAAAAAGATTGCAGTAAATTATGCTAAGATTTTGTATATCTGTCTTTTTGTTTATTGTATTTTTTTTTGTATTACCCCAGGCTGTGGGTGAAAAATAGGTCGATTTCAGGATATAATTCAGGAATTTTTGAAACCTATCAGGTGTTGTAAAGGACGATGCCATGAATAACTTCTACTAAAATGTAACCAAAAATATTGTGCGCTTTTTTTATATTGCGATTTTCATTTGTTAAATTTGCAATTTTTAAAGATTTTTAATTTTGCAGCTTAGGATATTGATTTTAGAGAAAAACTTTTTTATAGAAAGTTGTAGTAAATTAAAAACCTACAATCTCAGCTATGGTAAGTTTAATTTCGTTTATTGGTTATTGCAAAACAGCCTGCGAAAGGTCCAAAATGGCCGTTTATTACAATTGCATTATTTATTGAACAAATCATTTTTTTTATATTTTTTAAAGCTTTAAAATTAAGATCTTTCAATTCCAAACATAAAAAAAGTTGTAAAGCCAGATTAACAAATTTGTTGCTTAGATATTTTAAATTGTTTATCCCAAGAGGTCAAATGTCGAAGGCTATAACTTTTTGAAAAAAAATCATAGAGAGTTGGTGAAACATCCAATCTCCTTCTAAAGAGTTATATTTTCATATTCTGATGTAAATAAATGCGTAAATAATTTTTAAACCTCTAATTTTTGGGTTTGAAAATAAGAGGGCAAATTTCGTTATAAACATTTAGAGCTGAAGCGGCCCTGTATATCCTTTGAGTTTTTAACTTACAGATTATTGTTGCTGAAGACGATACGAAGATTTATAAAAAATAAAAATTTTCTACAATTAACTAAAGCCGAGATAATTGTTTTTTTTTTCTTAAATCGTAGTGCATTTATTTATAGCAATTAAGAAATTATTTTGCAGTCATTGACTAAAGAAAGACTTATGTTATCTTAAAATAAGAATTATTATAAAATGTAATTACATTTAATTATTAAAAATTATTTTTAAATCGGTGCTTTTGCGAACGGCCGAATTTTGCAAATCGCCCGGCTCGCTTCAAATCCGCGCTCGGAAAATTTTTACGTAACTTTTAAATTTTGACAGAAAACAATTTAATAATATTACCATTATAATATACAGTCTGTTTACCACTGTATTTGTTTTTCTTGATAAACTTTTATATGTGAAATCTCATTTCTGAAGAAATAATATTACAAAAATGATACATATAATAATATATGAAATATATAACTATATTTTTAATTTTTTCATTGTTATATAAATATAATAATAATGATGTTACTTCTTACTATACAATATAAAACTTTTTCTTCTTGTAGTGACTATCCGTTTTGGATGTTGGCGAAAGAAAAAGTTTTATATTATATAATAAGAATATTATACAATTTAAAAATTTTCTTCTTGTAGTGACTATCCGTTTTGGATGTTCGCCAACATCAAAAACGGATAGTCACTACAAGAAGAAAAAGTTTTATATTGTACAATAAGAATATTATACAATATAAAACTTTTTCTTCTTGTAGCTTCTTGTGGTGACTATCCGTTTTGGATGCTCTCCAACATCCAAAACGGATAGTCACTACAACAAGAAAACGTTTTATATTGTATAATAAGAAGTAACATTATTATTATTATATTTATATACCAATGAGAAAATTAAAAATATAGTTATATATTTCATATATTATTATATGTATCATTTTTGTAATATTATTTCTTCAGAAATGAGATTTCACATATAAAAGTTTATCAAGAAAAACAAATACAGTGGTAAACAGACTGTATATTATAATGGTAATATTATTAAATTGTTTTCTGTCAAAATTTAATACAAGTTACGTAAAAATTTTCCAAGCGCGCGGATTTGAAGCGAGCCAGTTTGCAAAATTCGGCCGCTCGCAAAAGCACCGATTTTAAAAATAATTTTTAATAATTAAATGTAGTTATATTTTATAATAATTTTTATTTTAAGTTAATATAAGTCTTTCTTTAGTCAATGACTGTAAAATAATTTCTTAATTGTTATAAATAAATGCACTACGATTTAAGAAAAAAAAAAAAAAAAACAATTATCTCGTCTTCAGTTGTAGAAATTTTTTTTATAAATCTTCGTTTTGTCTTCAGCAACTTTAATCTCTAAGTAATAAACTCATAAGATGTACAGGGCCGCTTCAGCTCTAAATGATTATAACGAAATTTACCCCCTTATTTTCAAACCCAAAAATTATCTCGGCTTCAGTTGGTGGTAGAAATTTTTTATTTTTTTATAAATCTTCGTTTCGTCTTCAGCAACAATAATCTGTAAGTTAAAAACTCATAGGATCTACAGGGCCGCTTCAGCTCTAAATGTTTATAACGAAATTTGTCCCCTCATTTTCAAACCCAAAAATTAGAGGTTTAAAAATGATTTACGCATTTATTTACATCAGAATATCAAAACATAACCCTTTAGAAGGAGATTGGATGTTTCACCAACTCTCTACGATTTTTTTTCAAAAAGTTATAGCCTTCGACATTTGACCTCTTGGGATAAACAATTTGTAATATCTAAGCAACAAATTCGTTAATCTGGCTTTACAATTTTTTTTATGTTTGGAATTGAAATATCTTCATTTTAAAGCTTTAAAAAATATAAAAAAATGATTTGTACAATAAATAATGCAATTGTAAAATACGGCCATTTTGGACTTTTCGCAGGCTGTTTTGCAATAACCAATAAACGAAATTAAACTTACCCTAGCTCAAATTGTAGGTTTTTTAATTTACTACAACTTTCTATTAAAAAGTTTTTCTCTAAAATCAATATCCTAAGCTGCAAAATTAAAATTTTTAAAAATTGCAAATTTAACAAATGAAAATCGCAATATAAAAAAAAGCGCACAATATTTTTGGTTACATTTTAGTAGAAGTTATTCCTGGCATCGTCCTTTACAACACCTGATAGGTTTCAAAAATTCCTGAATTATATCACGTTTTTTCACCCACAGCCTGGGGTATATTATTTTATATATAGACTGTGTAAATTGTTACTCTGTACAGTTTGATATGAAATAATTTTCATCCGTTAAACAAATTATTGAAGGTAAAATTAAATTAAGGGTAGAGTGACGTTAACACCATTTTAACTGTTTATAATAACCATCCAAATAACATTTAGTTGTAATTACATTAGTCTTATCTCTTTTACTGCGGCAAGTAAAAAGAACTGCTTTTCGGTGTTCTGCTGTTCGGTCTAATGAGGTTTCGGTAAAGTGCTTTTCGGTCTAATGAGTTCGGTCTACTGCTTTTGGTCTAATGATTTCGGTCTGTTTACAGTAAACCGTTTTAAGGATATAAAATAGTTTCCCATGTGGTAGTTTGTCAGTTGTCTTCTCGAAATCAATGAAACATGCATACACATTGCAGTTCACATTCCTGGCTGTTTGTATTAGAGCTTGCAAACTGAAAAGAGCTTCCCTCGTTTCGAGTCCTCTGAATCAAAATTAAACTTCATTCAGGTGCTTCTCCAACTTTGTGTACCTATATGTGCGAGTGAATGATAGTAAGGAGTACTTTAAGAACTAAAAGATTAAGTGGCCAACCGAAGATATAGTGGAAGGAACTACACTCACCGGCACAAAATTCCGCCACCCAAAATTTTTGATTAAGTTTGACAATCTATAACTTTATTATTTGTAGTCCGGTTTTCAAGATTATTTCATCAGTTTGTAGGTACATGTATTGATGTCTTTTGGTATTATTCCGGTCAAAATTTTTTTTGCTTATGGCATTATACGGGGTGAATGGAAGCGTTGTTTTGTCTCCTAAATTTAAAAAATTCTGTGGAAAAATTGGATGACTGATTTTGTTTTATACTCCTTTTGTATTATCCTGGAGGTATCGCTAAGGTTTTGTTTTTTGAATTATCCGAATATCTCTTTTCTTGTAAATAAAAACACTGCTTTGATGGTTTATTTAATTAAAAATATCAAACGCACCAAAATTAACAAAACAAAACAAAATTAACAACAAAACAATTCAATAGCGGGTATGTCCACCTCTTGCAGCAACGACTGCTCGCAATCTGTTTAGCATCGAATAAAGATGTGTATGTTATCCTTGCCTGGGGAATAGCCCGATATTCCTCTACCAGGGCCATAACTGTACCAAATTTTCTGGAGGCCTAGGATGACGGCGAATCATAAATGCTCAATAGGATTGAGATCTGGTTCGCATGTGGGCCATTCTAATCTTATCAATCCAACCTCTATTTTATTAATCATTCAGTGTTTTTATTTACAAAAAATGGTACAGCTCTTACAAGAAAAGAGATATTCGGATAATTCAAAAAACAAAATTTTAGTGATGCTTCCGGGATAATATGATAGGACTATGAAACAAAATCAGCTATTCCATTTTGTCCACAGAATTTTTTAAAGTTAGGAGAAAATACAACGTTACCGGAATAATACTAAACGATATCAATACATGTACCTACAAACTGGTGCAAGAATCTTGAAAATCGGAGCACAAATAATAAAATTATAAATTGTCAAACTTAATTAAAAATTTCGGGTGGCGGAATTTTGTGCCGGTGAGTGTATATGAAAAAATACATAAAAAGGGACATGTAGCAAACATGAGGGAAGTTAAAGATGGAAAGAAAGAATGGATGGATATAGTGGAAAATTGCGAATTGTAAAAGAACTTGCCAGTATAAACAGGTACATCTTTAACAAGAGCATGAATCTTGTAAGTAGGTATTTATAAATATATAAGGAAGATATATTAGATAATAATCTTAGGAAATAATCTTATAATTTCAGTAAACAGGAAAACCACTTTTTGTATTTAAAAACTCTCCCCACGAGAAAGGTCAACATCCTTTACACGGTTTGAGTTTAAATTTGTTAATGTGATGTTTACTCCCAGAAATACCTACACTGTTGCTGTTCGAATGAAAATTAATAGAATGCCTAAATTTAAACATCCGTCTATTTTAATAAGGTCTATTTTTTAACAATGTACCCATCTGTGACAGTTTCAGTTCAAACCTTTCGGTATATTAATATATCAAAGAGACACTGTGGTAAGTGCAAGAGAAAACAATTAAGCGTGATTTAACACTTCCATTCTGTCGTTTAAGTTATGTAATACAACTGCATCCTTGTTACCTAGGTCTTGACCGTAAGTCACATGTGAATTTCTGATCCCAATGAATGAGTAACTAGCAAACACGTCTTCGATTCGACGAGTTTCATTTAATTTAATAATAACAGTGTTAAATATATGAAAACAAATGACGGTAGAACTGGAAATACCAGAAATGACCACAAATGATAAAGTTAATATAAGTATACACTGGAAGTTCGACAAACACTTGAAAAGCTGAAGAACAGATGCAGGTAAACATGGAATACCAAACGGATTACTGAAATATTGTGGAACAGCAATGACAGAATAATTAACAACGTCATAAAACAAAATAAAATACTGGAAGAAAGAAGAACGAGCCAGCTAATTCTACTATTCAAAAAGGAGATAAAAACAGCCAGAAAATTACAGAGGTATCTTCTTAGATAGTGTCTGCCATAAAACTTACAACTAAAATTTTACAAGAACTAATGAATAAGTGGTTAAGTCTAGCCGAAGAACAACGGTTTTCGTACTGGAAGATCGTGTACAGATGCAATATTTGTCATAAATCAAATTCCTGAGAAATCGCTAGAGTATAATAGACCAACATTTCTATGTCTGATTGACTTGAAGAAATCATTTGACAGAGTAAGACTCAAAGATAATAGAAAAGTTCCCCTAGATATCATAAAAACTATTGAAACATCTACCAAAACAACAAAATGGAAGTCAGAATAGATGGACAACTTATAGAACCTGTAGACACAAGCAGCGGAATAAGACAGGGTCTCATTAAACTCTATGCTCTTCAATTTAATCATGGATGAAATCATCATAAGCATCAACAAAAGAAGATGATACAGAATGGGAAACAAAGAAGTAAAAATACTCTGTAACGCACGCGACGCAATTATCAATGCCCAAGATGAAGATAGTCTGCCAAGATTAGTTCACAGATTTAACATAACAGCAAAAGAATTCAATATGAAAATTTCGTCTCAGAAAACTAAAACATACGTAATCAGTAAATAACCAATCAGATGTAAAATAGAAATTGATGCCATCAGTATTGAACATGTAATAGAAATAAAATACCTTGGAATTACACTGTCCAGCTACGGTGACATGGACAAAGAAGTGATAAATCAAGTACAAAAACAAATCGACTGGCAGGATGCTTTAATAGGTAACACCATAAATGGTGAAACCAACATATTAACACTGACATTAAGTCAAGAATTTATAAAGCCAGTGTAAGGCCAATAATGATATATGCATTAGAAACAAGACCTGATACAGCCACAACACAAAGACAAACAGCAGAGATGAGAGTACTGAGAATAATTACAGGAAATACATTGAGAGATCGAAAGAGTAGTGAAGACATTAGAAGAAAATGTAAAACGCCGTCCACACTCGCCGAAGTCGATCGAGGTTCAACAAGTACGAGAGTGTAGACGGCCACCTTGTGTAACTTTGCCTAACTTCGTTCTACTTCCGAAATCTGTCGGTCTGGCGCGTCCGAGTCAAAGGGATCTTTGTCGGTATCGCACCGCTTGAATGTGTTCCTCGCGAAGTAGAACGAGTGTGTAGAGAGGCACTTCGGACTTCGGTCAACTTTGGCGAAGTAACTTCGCCGAAAGTGTGGAGCCCGTTTAACGTTATGAGTAAAGTCCGGATTATAAGCATGACAGAAAGGTCAAAATAAGCACTTATATAGGCAAAAAATATCGCAAAAATAAGCAAAGTTTTTATGAAATAAGCAAGGCTCCAGAAAAAAAAAACGTGTAAGGACATTAATATTAAATTACATTTATTTTTAATTATCGTACACGACGATAATTAAAAAATTATTTCAGAACAACTTTAATTATCGTATTATTACCAATAAATAAAAAATTTATAAAGTGTTAAGCTATAATATAATAAAAAAATCGAGAAATAATTAACATATTAATATATTTTTTTTTCATGGCCAATTAGCAAAAAACAATTAACAATAAAATGTTTTTCAAAATTTTCTTGTAAAAAGATATGTCTTCTATCTGTACTATACATATATTTTATATTTATAAGTAGAAAAAGTTCTTTCAACATTTGCAGATGTGATTGGTGCGTATTTAAATTTAGACAAATGTACCGATACTATTTTACAATAATATAATAAATTTGGGCTGTCTGCAGACAATTAGTTTATTACATGGATAGGTATAGCGATGGATTTTCCCGTTTATCTCCTAAGCTTAAGGGATTAAAATTCTTATGGTTTATTTAATTATTAGAGTTTTATAGCTTCATAGAATTTTGCTTAAGACAGGAAGTATCATGAAATTTTGCTATAGTTTAACATAAGAAGTAAAATAAACAAAGATAAGCAACATATCTTTAAAATAAGCATTTTTACTAAAAATCCTAATTATAAGCAAAAAAAAAGCAAAAAAAGCAAAATACTTATAATCCGGACTTTAGTTATGAGTGTATAAACGTAATAATGTATAAACGAAGGAACATTTAATAGAAAAAAAGGAATGTAATAACCACATAATCAGAATGGCGGAGAACCGTGTGGTGAAAATAGCAAGAGATAAATCCCCAATCGATAGAAGAAGTATCGGCCGACCGCGCAAAAGATGGAGTGACAACCTTCCATATAGGTATCAATCTGCCAGTGAACAAGCGAAATTGCTTATAATAAAGAAGAAGAAGAAGAAACCTTAACCATTTACGTGTTTAGTATTTTTCCAAACTTAGAAAAACGGAATTTACGTTACTAGGTTTATAAGGCTTTGATTCTTCTGTATCATGAAGAAGAGACCATAAAAAAATGTTTGAGTTTCTATTATAACAATTTTATAAACTATCATAATAAGTGCAGAAACAATTAACAATAACTTTAATAAACACCTAGAAATCTACCCATTAATTAACAATTAAAGATATGATATAGTTTTAATACCATTTTCAAGACAAAAATCACGTAAAAACTAATGACCCCTAAGTGTTCACTGCGTGTTATGACGAAAGTTTATCTCTATATTTTGTAAATAAGGGGGTACCCATCCAGAGATAACCATAATGTTACATGTTACATTTGGATTTTCTAATTTTTATATTGGTACGAAGTCTAATTTTTGTGAGTAATGTGACGAAATTGTTGTTATTTATTGCTTATAGATTGTTTATTGTTTATTTTGTCTACCGTGGGTAGTTTCTAGGATCACTATCTCAAAGTTCAAATATGAGATTTGGACCTATCATAAAACATAATGATAATAATGGAAATAGTAGCTGTGTTGAAACTGGGGCACAGCTATATTTCGTTTTAGATTATTCTGCTGTTAATTTTTTTTTCGAATTTATAATTTAAATGTTACATTGACTGACTATGACTCAAATAATTTTTAAGCTGTGTCCATTTAGCAGTCCCATTATTATCATAATAACCTTTCACCTATTACTAAGTATGTTTGCTGTTTTTTCTTGATAAACACTTTAGCTTGTCTCTGTCCTGGTGTCTCTCTACACTTTACTCTAGACCAGGGGTCACCAATTATGTTCCCTGAGGGTCCGTTTCGCAAACCTATGACACTTGCGGGGTCCTGATTGAATGCTTTGAATGCTACCTGTGTCTGGTGGTTCTGATTAGGTTTATTTGCGGATTCTTGTTAAAAAATATCCCCTTTAAACAAAGCAGAACCATGCCGGAAGAAATTTTTGGACAGAAATTGTTTATTTTTTTAACAAATTCAAAACATCACCTTTTTTGCCAACGAAAATATGTTTTTAGCATTTTTTGGGTTATCTTAAAACAAAAAAGATCTGTCATTTTTCTCAAAAGTTAATAGATTTCAAGTTTTAAGCGATTTAAAATCTGAAAAATGCGAAAATAAGATTTTTCGAAGCTTGAACGCTCCTGTGTAAATTATTATTTTTGTAGAAAAAAAAAAGAAAATAATCGTTTTCCTTTTGATTCAATTCGAGTCTCTTGCCATCCTCTGACACAGTGTTTCTGGGTCTCTACCCTTTATCAAAGAGGCTATTGCAAGTAGACTGAATTGAATCAACTCGAGACGAAGAAGAACTGCATCTATTAAAATATCTGCAGTATATTGTGGTTAGACTGTCCTCTAACGGGGAATGACAAAATAAATAAAATAAATAAATAAATAAATAAATAAATAAATAAATAAATAAAGAGGACAGTCTAACCACAATATACTGCAGATATTTTAATAGATGCAGTTCTTCTTCGTCTCGAGTTGATTCAATTCAGTCTACTTGCAATAGCCTCTTTGATAAAGGGTAGAGACCCAGAAACACTGTGTCAGAGGATGGCAAGAGACTAGAATTGAATCAAAACGAAAACGATTATTTTCTATTTCTTTTTCATGCTTTACTCGGTTTAGAGTACAAAATGACCAAGTGTTCTTAAAGTATTCTGAGACGCATTGTTGGAGAAGCTCCTCCTAGCGGCGCCGCTTGATACTATCGTATCTCGGTTAACAGAATCCTGACTCTTGGTCGAAATTTATTTTATTTATTTTATTATTTTTGTGGTCATCAATTACCTAAATTGAAGTTTAAACATTCAATTTCAAGATTGTGATGAGTAATCGGGGCTTATTTCAATTTAGAAAATTTTAATCAATTTTCGCATAAGTACGTATATAATAATTTCGCATAAGTACGGTAGAAGCTTTAATTTAGGCACTGAACTAGGCAACCTGAACACTAATAATTTACACTTAATGAGTTTTCAATCCTCGAAAATGCGTATGCGTATTGTCGCATTTTTCGGATTTTAAATCCCTTATAATACCTCGAAACCTTTTTAGTTTAAATTTGCTCAAAAAACCTAAAAATACATTTTTCGGAGAAAACAGGTAGGTAATTTTGAATTTGTTTAAGGAAATGTACAACCTGTCTGAAGTTTGGAATGAGTTTAGTTCAACTGATTCTCAATAGAGAGTTGAGATATTTATCTGTTAGCTGAGATTTTTAATAAAGTTCATTATTGAAAAAGCTGCTTTGCACACATTGTTGAGCCAAACATATTACACAGTTTCGTGGCCAAATATTTTCAAAATTGCAAAACACTATATTCCAAATTTAATCGCGGTCCGCACAAAATTATCCTACGGTCCGGATGCGGACCGCGGTCCGCTAATTGGTGACCCCTGCTCTAGACCCTTCGTGAAACTTATGTTGCACCCATGTGTCAATACCTGAATTTTCTGTGTATTTTCATTTCTGAGGAAAGGTTCCGGGCCAACTTGTGGAGCGCATGCTGCTTCTCGGACCAGGTGGGTATACATCAAGATCGTGTCTTCATCGTCAGTCTTATGCTTTGTGAACATTTTGTTTTTTGAATATTCTCGATATCTTTAAAAACAGAAAAAATGAACGGTTTTATTCTTAAACATGTGTTTTAACTGAACAATACTAAATTAATAAGAAATAACAATAGTTAAGAAAACTTTAAAGACCGAAAGGAATATAACGTAAACTAATATCGCGTGTTCTTCCTCTAATTCTAGTAACAGTTTCCCATCACATAGGCATGCTGAATATTAAGCAGGCTTCTTGATTTTGGTCCATGGAGTTTCGGGCAGCAATAACCCTGGTCCTATATCTTGCAGGGAAGCAGGAAAGCGAGGACGAAGTCTTGTCCAATAAGTGATCCAATAAGTGATCAATAGGATTTATTTCGGGACTATGAGGGGGCCAATTCAATATTTGAATATATACCTCACTTAAATATTGAGTAACGACCAGATCCGTTCTTGTTGTTAAGGAAATTCCACCCCAAAACATCGTAGAACCTCCATTAAACAATCTCGTCTCTCTTATGTTTTGCTATGGATACCGCTCACGTGGTCGACACTGTAGACCAGAACTGTTTACGTTATGTGTCTTTCTGTTTTTAAAGTTGTGTTAAGTGTTGACATTTTTTATTGTTATTATAGTTATAGTATTGTTTCAGTTCAAACACATGTTAAATAATAAAACCGTCTATTTTCTTTGTTTTTTAAAGATATCAGAAAAATTCAAAAAACACTACAATTTTTGAATTTTTCTGATACAAATATAACATACATAATTTTAATGTATACCCACCCATGTACCTTGTCCTCCCTACATGGTGTCAAACTTAACATAAGAAGAACATTTCTTTACTTTCACCCGGTACAACCCCAAAAAAAGTTACGAGTAAACATTTGCCCGACATTGTAAATACCGAACAAAATTTAAAATAAAAAATTAGCGGAATGGGAAATTTTTAAAATGAGCATAATTTTTGGTGGTGCATAATTTTTGCGGTAAAGTTTATTAACGAATGTCCTTGATAAATAAGTACTTATATTAAATGACAATAATAATTTGAATGTTTATATCTCTTCAAAACGTTATTTTTACCTAAAGAACCATGTCAAGGTAACAGTCGTTAATAAAACAAAAACTAAATGGAGGAAGTTTGTTAAAGAACAATATTGACATTTGCTGTGCACAACGACTTCCTTATTGTAAGCAGTACATTTTTCCATTTAATTTATAAAAGATTTTAGTAATTTTTTACATTTCTCCGGTTTTAAGATATTTTACATGCTAATTTAAATAAGTAGTATGTATATATGCTTTTTCCATAAAGTAACTGGTTAGTATAAAAATAAAATAACTGAATAAAAGAAATAAATATAATATAGGGTGTCATTTCTTTTGGTGTGCTAAACCCATTTTTTTGGTCTTCTACTACTGCACACATTCGACTATTCCGTTGCTATCTAATTTCTTCATCCTTATTGTGGGTTTTCACTACATATGTTCAGCTAACGTTCTGTCTGGGCCGTCTATGTACCATCCATTTAGTGCAGTCATTGAAGCTTTTTAGCTCAGAAATTTTTTACTATGAACCGATTTACATGAAATTTTGGAATTAGGCTTATCCTACCCTTAACTTCAAAAGTGATATTGACCCGAAATCTGTTTTCACTCTGGGGGTGGTTGCCACCCCTTTTCGTCGGTGGAAATTTTTTTTCAAAATAATCTCAGATATCGATAGAAGACCTAATTTTAAGTAAAAAATGTTGTATAAAGTTTTTTCAAAAACCCAATACTTTTCAAGTTATTGGCAATTGAAAATTCAGAATTATCTCACGATTTTCAACAGTTTTGTTTGCAAATATCTCCAAAACTATGAATTTTATCGATAATATTATAATAAACAAAATTGTAGCAGGTAACAAAATAAAGAAATTGGTTTTCTAAGTGCAATATTATGCGAGATATTGAAGATCAAAGCCGTTTTTTATTTTGTGTGAAATTTAATCGATGTATTCAATGCCATCTAGCGGAGAGCGAATAAATTTTATGCATGCTAATAAGAAAGGAGTTTATAGTGCATAAAATAAGCTTTAAAATAAGCACCGTTAAAAGTCTTTTGTACGTAAAATGAGTGAGCTGTAATGAAAAAAAGAGGAACATCTCATGGTTTTTTTAAATAAATGGATTTCATAAGTGCCATTTCCATCAAAATTAAAATTAATCGTATTCCGTCGAGAATCAACTTTAACATAAAGAATTTGAGATGGATTCTAGCAGTTTCGCTGCTTTGGAACACATTTTCTGGAAGAATCACAATTTTAAGAAAAAAATTTCGAATTAAAAAAAAACACCTTTTTTTTCATAATATCTCAAAAATAATGAAAGATACGTAAAAAAGTGTAATAATAAAAAAT
Organism: Diabrotica virgifera virgifera; assembly: GCF_917563875.1. Classification (NCBI taxonomy): domain Eukaryota; kingdom Metazoa; phylum Arthropoda; class Insecta; order Coleoptera; family Chrysomelidae; genus Diabrotica; species Diabrotica virgifera. The sequence continues at coordinate 68,392,222 of NC_065445.1, read as the reverse complement.
AGGTTTTTTTGACAAAAATTGTGGTTTGTTTGTTTTTCCTATTACACAAAAATTGACAAAGATATGATTGATTAAAGAGAGCGCGCTAGCGCAACCACAGTCTCTCTCGAGCTCTTTGACCCTTCACCGTTTCAAAATAAAAGGTTTTTCACTACATATTATAATGAAAAGAGTTGTAGCTCTTTTAATTACCTTCAAAATGGTTTTTTTTATAAGTTGTGATAGCTTCAAAATTGAAGTAGTTATGGCCCAAAACTAAATCATACATATTCAATATTTTAATTTAGGGCTAGTTTTAAGGGTTAAAGAACTTGAGCATATGATTTTCCAGCATAGCTTTTTCGAGAACGTGGAACGATATTTAAATCCTTTTTAGTTTATCAAAGAATTTTTGTATAAGATTTTTAATCGAGGGGTTGATTTTAAGGGTTGAAAGGGGTTAACAATTAAATAATTAAGATAGAGAACGTAAAATATTGTTTAATCTATGTTTAAGTCTTCTTGTCAATGTAGCACGATTAATTTTATGAAACAGCCCCACGAATGGAAGCCATTTTAATGAAGCGCGACTAATTGGATAAACATGAAGATATACTTAGATTGGACAAAATTCGTGCTACAAAATTTATTAAGTACCTCGGTTGCTCAAGTCATCAAGAGATTTTAGGAAGTGGATTCTTTAATAGATGTTATGATATACTCTTATTAGCTTAGAAAAATTAGAAAGATAGAAAAATCGGAATATGGATGTGAAATAAAAAATAAAGAGAAAAAATAAAATATTGGGCGCCACTGGTTACCTAAGGAACCAGAATTTATACTAAAAAAACAAATATTAAAAGAAAAATGGTTTTAAATCAAAATAAAACAGAAAATAGTCAAATAAAAAAAATATACATAATATACAGAATATTATAACGTAACTTACCTTATTTATTCAGAATTCTATACTCAGTCAATTTTTAATGTTCTTACGATTCAAGAGAGAAGGGAAGAAAATAAATTATATGTTGAAAATCAAACATTATTTATTAAAAACAAAAGAATTAATCTCTGATCTCTCTGTTATAATTAGAGACCAGATTACCAATTAATCAAAGATGAAACGAACAGTTTTACAAATATAAAAATTATACCTTAACAATTAGTGTCCTGGCTTCTTCCTCGTAGCTTGATTCGAAAGTCCAAGGCGCTATTGCACTCGCGAAACACTTCACTGTCGTTAGTTACAGCAAACAGCAAACAGTACATTGTTTATAAACAAACATTATTATAGAAAAATTCAGCTTTCACTTGAAGATAAATAGTTTAAAAGTTCGTTAAACTGGATCAAATTTTACTTTTACTCGAATAAAATTATTTAGTTAGACTCGAACATAAATCATTTAGTTAGACTCGAACATGATTATTGAAAGTTCATTAACTTTGACCAAAATAAAGTATGTGAGCATACTACATGTTTTAACTGCACTGTTAAACATAGTAATGAGAAAATTGAAACTCTTCTCTCCTACTTCTGGTTCTGACTGCTTAAATGAAATTAGTGGATACCAAAATTGGTATAAAATGATAACGACGATTTGCTTAGAAACAGCGGGAAAATCGCCGGAGTTCACGATACACCATCACATTCACCGGGCTGGAATTAACCTAGCCGGCTGGGAAACTGGAAAACTACATTCCGAAACACTTAATGGAACTCAACTCCATGACGATGGCCCTAAGGGAACCAAAACTCAACTTAACTCGATGATGGCCCTGGGAGAACTCTTCTCCATGACGATGGCCCTAAAGGAACCAAAACTAAACTCAACTCGATGGTGGCCCTGGTGGAACTAATCTCTAGGACAGCTAACTCGATCCTTCTCAAGCTTGGGTTCCTCTCCCAAAAAAAGGTGACTTCTCACTTAGACCAATAGGAATCATACCAGATATTTCTCTACCAATCAAATGGTCAGAAAAACTCTCAAGACATCCCTCGAACGCCATGATGGTTTTACCCTCAACCAATTACAAACACTTAAACTTCGCAACAACAAAATCTCTTGAGTTTACACGAAATGCCTGACTCATAATTTTACAGTTAGTTTTGAGAACCAATATTACTAAAGACATCGGCTTATTTTAGGTTGAGCCTTCCGGTCCCGATACAAACATTCAATGTATTTCTTGTCTGTAAATATCATAAACCTTTATGGCTCTAGTCTGCAAATGCCATAAAAGCCTTTATCTTGCAAATACAACACTGCAGGGATTCTTCCTCTATATAGATATTTGGATACCGACGAAACATATAACCGACAAACCAAAAATGTAAATATCATAAAAACCTTTTTACCTTGTAAACTACAACAATTCAAGGGTTTATTGAAAAATATTCCGTTTCTTAAATGCGTAGGATATAAACAATTTGGGGCACCTTTGTACACCAAATTTCAAAGAATCGCAAAAACCGAAATAAACATCCAAATCCCGTGAGAATTGAATAACGCCATACTCTGTACTTTGCGGAAGATCGATATACAGGGTGTAGCGAAAGTGTACAACTGTAAACTGAGTCGGAATTTTCAAATATTTAGACGGAGGACTTTCAGCGTCTCGTCTGGGACAAGGAGACGAGGTAGACCAAGAAAAAGATGGCACGAAAAGTTTCAAGAAGATATAGGATCGATGGAAATTACAGACTGGAAAGAGAAAGCGAAAAACAGGATACAGTGGAGAAACATAGTGCAGCAATTTTTACATAGTCATTAAATCAAATTATATAATAAATATAAGACACTAGTATATATTGTTATTTGTATTATGTAAAATTGTTATTGTTAAGTTGTAAAGCCCTAGGCCTCCAAGGTCTGTAGAGCATGTTAAATAAATAAATAAGACTTTCAGCGTGTTTCATCAAACCAAATTAATTTCTGTAAATTTTTTTCTATTTAGGGGTTGTTTGCAAGGGTTGTACAGTTTTCAAGGGGATGAAAATGAGTTTAACATGAGGTTATTGCGTTAGAAGACACTTCACAATGTCACTCTTTATTATTAAACACGTTTTCTGACGATAAAATGGCTCAATGTCAATTTTTCCATTAAGGGGTTGTTTTCACCCCTTTAAAATAAAAAACGGAGTTCGGGTCAATATCTCTTTTAAAGTTAAGGGTACGATAAGCCTAATTCCAAAATCTCATGTAAATCGGTTCATAGTAAAAAATTTCGGAGGTAAAAACCTATTTTACGCTTCAATGACTGTACTAATTAGTTTTCGTCATAGTCCGTCAATTATCTTAATAGTCTGCTCCGATAGTTCATAGTTCCTCAAATTATTGAATATTTTTGTGTGGTCTTTCGTCCATCATTCCCAGTCCAGGACTCCCTTACATAATATACGTTCCTTAGTAGGAAGTATCCAGGTATGTATATTCAGCACTTATCTGATCACGTGGTTCTGGATGGTTTTTATTTTTTGGCAAAATTATAGAATTTGCCATCCTAATCTTTGCCTTAAATCTCAGTTTGCTCTTCCGACCTATTGGCGAGGAACCGCAAAGTGGGCGACGCCTGGTGGCGAATTTGAAAAGCATCAACTCTAGGAAAACATTGACTTTGCCATTAATGTGTGTACATATTTGCGGTCAGTTTATATTGTAATTAACAATGATTTCGACTTAAAAAAACTATTGCAGTGTTCCTCAGTATTCATTCCTATTATACTCTACGTAATGACCTAAACTAACCAATGCCAAATCACACATTTTGTTAATTTAACGTTTGTATTAAACGTAGTATTTTTTAATGTTTAAGCGACTGCAAAATTAAATAAATAAATAAAATGTAGTATATACCTAATATATTCTGTACATATAATGTACATTGTTATGCAAAATATTCCGACCACCTCGTAATTTCCAGAACACAATTATTATAAAATAAATTCACCTACTTAGTTTCCAGTTTTTATTTAATTAAACATTGTTATCTGTTGGTGTAAAATAAATTGTAGTGTACCTATTAATTAAATTAAAAACAAAATTAGAAATTCTAAGATAGATTAATAATTTTTAAAACGCTGTGTGATTATCGGGGGGCCAGATTTTTTTATGAAAAAAAGGTAAAAACAAATCAGTAGTTAGCAACAAATTTTAATTAATGCATACAGATGAAACATAATTTTGAGTCGTCTTTAACTTATAAGATGTCTTAGTGGCAAAACTTAGTGCTTACTTTGGCAAAACACTCGTGTAAATGATTTCAATTTAACGTTTTACAACTGTGAGGTCAAATGACAAAATGAATTGTTTTCCTAGAGTTATCGTCCATCTTTGAAATTTTGAGCGCCCTCTGTCAGAATTTAATTTTGCGAATTAGCGATGAGTGCATTAATTTGCTGTTTGTTGCCGTTTGTTTCACGTGTTCTGTGAAGGTCAGTTTTTTGTCCAACGTTACGCCTAGGTAATTGGCTTGATTTGACTATTCAAAACGTGCAGTTTTTTTAACGTTGATTATTAAAAATTTGTCTTTTAAACAATAATTGCATTAAATAATGTTTCTATAGAGTCTAACTTACTAACAGTAACACTATTAAACTCTTTTTAGCGTGTTCACTAACACTAAGTCGAACTATGATCTGCTTTTACACTCGTTGTTTACACTTGTTTTTCACTTCTGTCTTCTTTCTTGATCTGCGTTGTCCAGGAGTTGGATTGACTCGACAGTAGAGACCGACCGAATGTGACTTTTTTGGCCGAAGCCGAAGCCGATGCCGAAGTTCGGCCTGAAGGATACCTTCGGCCGAAGCCGAAGCCTAAGCCGAAGGTGACTAAATATTTGCATTTAGAGTAGGGATAGTCGATGGTCGATATTTTGCCATTAATATTTAGGTAGTCAAAACACCAGTAATCTTGAGTTTTAACAAATACAATAAAATTATTATAGTTTCTCAGAATTTTACTACGTGAGAAATATTCAAATGAAGATCTTTGAGACATCTTGGCCTATTGTTAAAATTTATATCCTACCTACTACCTGAAAGTTTGTAAAACGTTTTGGTTTATTAGGGTGTAAATATTATTCAAAGTATCAAAGGCTCGCCGAAACATATTGTTTAGAGATTATTTATATAGTATAGTATACTCGGAGCATTTTATTATCCCACCTTCGGCGAAACCTTCGGCTTCGTTTTGGCCGAAGCCGAATTTTGGCCGAAGGTTTAAATATTGGCCGAAGGTGGCCGAAGCCGATGCCGAAGCCGATTAATCGGTCGGTCTCTACTCGACAGTCACTCGTTAAAGCAATGTTCTGCTAATACCTCTCTTCAACCTCTCTATCATTTTTAAAGCGGACTTTACATCAAGGCTATGCAAGTCCCATGCTATGCAAGTCCGTCTTGCACATAGATTAGGGGGTGAGGTAGATAGGGAACTCTATAGGCCAAATTGGTCCCATATTCCAACGCCGTCGATATTTTTGGAAGCCAACTAAGCCTTTACAGTTGGAAGATTTCTGTAACGATTTGGAAGATCTCTGTAACATTTTGGGAAGATATCTGTACCGTTTTGGAAGCTTCGCTATTCATACCAAATTCTATAATGTGCACGTTATTAATTTTTAGTTTTTGCAATAAAAATATTTTTATTACAGAAACCATAAAAATAAAAATAATTATTGCAAAAACAAAAAATTAATAACATACACAAACATAGAATTTAGCATGAGCAGCGATTATATTTAAAAAATGATAAGTATGTATGTAAGAACAATAATGAAACCAACAAATGACAGTAATAATTATTATTTATATAAATTTTGACATGAATTCATTGTTTTCATAACATAATGTAAAATAATTGTCTTTCTACCTTAGGAATTATTAACATTACCTGGAAACAACTAGGCACAGTTGAGGGAAGAAAAATAATTTATACACTGTAAAAATGTCTATTAATAACTAAAATATGAAACATTCACTTCACTAATCACTTGGGTACGGGATAAAAACTTAATACACAAATATTGTATAAAATTGATATAAAACGCATACACAACACAACAATTACAAAATGACGCACTCAATTCAATACAAGACAACGTTGCCGTATTTTATTTAGGAAATATATTGCATGCTTGGCTAAAATCTACTAAATCAAGAATTAAAACTTTATTAACTTATTTGAATATAATTTAGGTTTTTTTATTATAAAAACAGCAGCTAACTTAACTAGAAATAAATAAGTATAACGTGAATGTAAAAAAACCAAACTTTTTTTATATTTTAACAGGGAAACAAAATGACCTAGGTACTTAATTAATTTTTATCAGTTTTATATTTAATATTTTTATATAATATTTTGTCATCCATTGATTTTAACATATGCATGTCTGGATCAAATTTGGTACAATTCCCAACCTCATTCATACCTTCTTTGACAAATAATCATGAAAATACATTTTTTTCTACAACCGTGTTAAAAATGCAATTTTTAGCACTCCATACGAGCGTTAAAAATGTTACTTCAAGGAACTAGTGCTTTAAAAATTTTAAGGCACTGCAGTTCGTATTGACCGCAATACGGCAATTTGATGTAATGTCAAAAAAATATAAAAATGGAATGTCAGTCAAGTTCAAGTAAAAGTTTTTGTAGATATTGTCCTGTAATTACGTTTGTAGAAAAAATATTGTGTGATATGCGTGTTAAAAAGTACATGTTTAAGGCACTCATGTGAATTTGCAGAACTCGCTTCGCTCATTCTGCAAACTGTGTACTCACATGCGTGCTTTAAACGTGTACTTTTAACACTTATATCATAAATAACTATTTATTCAAAAGTTTATTGCGATCATCAGTTGTAATACGATTAAAACCGGAAAAAAATCTTTCTCATTTTACGTTAATAGAAACGGGTAAACACATTATTTTTGCAAAGTTACATTTTACATACATATTTTAGTTTTCCGTGGTTAGCTTAATTTTAATAGCCTCACCGAACCGAATGTCAAAACTCTTCGTTATATAAATATTATCCGAAACACTACTGCACTGCTGCTTGAAACAAGAAAGTTTGGTATCAGACTCCAGTTTCATTTCTCTAATCTCTGTATTCATACCTACGTCCTGAATCTTATTTTCAGTAATGACATTAGGAAATTGTAACAAGATGTGAAAAATGTAAATACTATTAAAGAGTTAATTTCATTTTAGTCATAATGCATATAGCACAGAAAATGTTGATATACAGTGATGAGCGCGCTAATAACCGGCAAAATAGCTCAAAAGATGGAAAACATAATACATTGCGAAACAAAAAGAGATGAAACTAGTGGAGGTGGAAATTATCGTTAAGGCCGCGTCCCACGATCAAATAATTTGATCAAACTGGTTTGAGCAAACTGAAAGTGACAGTTAGTGACGTCACATCCTGAGTGTTCATTGTGGATAATAATGAAAAATTTTAATTTTAAATAAAGTACAAACAAGTTAGACAACTCAATACAAAAAATTTGATCAAACTAGACTGATAGTGAGAGCACAGATTTTTAGAATTTCAAAAAAACTGCAATTGTGACGTCACTTTGACGTACTTCTTCAAGTACGTCAGGTTTGCTCAAACTGTTTGATCAAATTATTTGATGGTGAGACGCGGCCTTTATAAACGTCTAAAATACCATTACATTACATAGTTTCTCACCTTTAGACGTATCAGAGGTATGACAACTGTCACTGTGAGAGTAGAATTTTATAAAATACTCCTGTCACAGACGTCTACAGGTGGAAAACTATGTAATGTAATGTTAATTAATACGTTTATAACGATAATTTCCACCTCCACTAGTTTCATCTCTTTTTGTTTCGCAATGTATTATGTTTTCCATCTTTTGAGCTTTTTTGCCGGTTATTAGCGTGCTCATCACTGTATACCAAAAACCTACTAAAAAATATTGCTTACTAGAATTAAAAAAAAATATATCAAAAATCTATCCAAAAAGTAGAAATCTGCTGAATGTGGCAACGCTGTTACAAAATAAACACCACTGTCCAACTCAAAATTCAATTGTCAAATATTCTTCTTCTTTTCAATTAGCCTTGTACCACATATATTAGCGATCTACATTATGTGTCGCCATCTCTAATTCCGGAAGCTCACTATATATATGGAACCAATTTTTTCCATTGAGTTCGCAGCCCATGGTCTTGCATGGCACATCTGTTGCCTAGCCTGGCCTTTTTACATCGGAGCTATTTCTGTGCAATTTTAGATACGACTTTCATTGTTGCCAACAGAAGAAATATTTCAATTTGAGTTTATTTTATTGTATATAAATACTGATGTAAACTTAAGGGGAAACAGTAGCGATCAACAGGTAGCAAAAACGCGTTCCAAGATTGCGGCTGTAATTTTGAATATTTTTTTGAGATATTTGGCACACGTAATCGTAATATAATAAAGAATGGCGGTACAGAGCCCAATTTGAAAAATATATTAATATGTGGAAATTACTCTGTAATTAAATACAATATTAAAAAAACGAGCCTGTACCGCCATTAAGAAGAACAAAAAATACACTTTCTTCAAATAAAATTTTTTATCCGATGCCTAGATTTTGTGTCATTTAGGAACTACTAATGAAATAAAAAATTTTAGTAGTTCCAAAATGACACAAAATTAGGCATCGAATAAAAAAGTTTATTTGAAGAAAGTGTATTTTTTTGTTCTTCTTAATGGCGGTACAGGCTCGTTTTTTTAATATTGTATTTAATTACAGAGTAATTTCCACATATTAATATACTTCTCAAATTGGGCTCTGTACCGCCACTCTTTATTATATTACGAATGCGTGTGCCAAATATCTCGAAAAAATATTCAAAATTACAGCCGCAATCTTGGAACGAGTTTTTGCTACCTGTTGATCGCTACTGTTTCCTCTTAAATAAACAATATAACTATACTATTATACTATTTATAAAAATAGAAAGGTAGAGGATGTCAACAGAAGTAAAGAAAACATTGTTATTACTAAATGTTGCTGTTGTAGCAACAACGATGAAAAATAAAAAGAACAGAAAACCTCGAAAATACTGGGTCAAACCTTGGTGAATGCAGGACTGGGAAATTTGAGGTTACCCCAAAAAGTTCTTGGATGCTAGCGACCTGCAAAGTTTTAAAAACTTTCTTAGAATGAACGAGTGCACTTTTCTTAAGCTCCTGGAAAATATTAATCCACTAATGATTAAGTCTAAGATAAAGTAAAGATAAGGTTATGTTTTTCTTTTACTGTCTGTAACTGTAATAAATTTTGTTAGGTTGGCAACATGAATTTTGATAACAACTTGCATCAAAATAGCATGAAAAATAGAACATGTTTTAATTTTTCGTCTAGCACAGGAATTGCATGGAAATAGCGCGTGGGCATGCGCAGTGGCGTGATCTGTCTTTACATATCATGGATCACTACAAGTTTTCCTTAGCATTTCCATTCCGGAAATTGTTCTTAACATGAAAAATAAATTAAGTTTGAAGGTCTGGAAAATTTCACAACCTGATGTTATTAGGTTATGTATATGTATATGTACTTTTCAAACAAATGAAATTATGGTCTCAATCTTATGGACTCTGGCAATCTGTGGTTGAAAATACATTGTTTAAAATTATTTTAGTATCCTGTCTTCTTCTTCTTCTTCTTCTTATTCTTCTTCTTCTTCTTCTTCTTCTTCTTCTTCTTCTTCTTCTTCTTCTTCTTCTTCTTCTTCTTCTTCTTCTTCTTCTTCTTCTTCTTCTTCTTCTTCTTCTTCTTCTTCTTCTTCTTCTTCTTCTTCTTCTTCTTCTTCTTCTTCTTCTTCTTCTTCTTCTTCTTCATGTGCCTTGTCCGTTGCGGACGTTGGCTATCATCATAGCAATTTTAATTTTGTTTGCGGCGTTTCTGAATAACTTGATCGATGTTAGTCCAAACCATTGGCGTAAGTTTTGAAGCCATGAGTGTTTCTTCTTCCGGGTCTTCGTTTGCTCTCTATTTTACTTTGTATTATCAGTTGGAGTATATGATATTTATCATGTATCATAATATGACCGAGGTATTCAAATTTCCGTTTCTTAATTGTGAAAAAGATTTCTTTTTGTTTTCCCATTCGGCGCAGTACCTCTACGTTGGTAGTGTGAGTCGTCCAGGATATTTTGAGGATACGTCGATACACACACATTTCGAATGCCTCCAGCTTTCTCATTAATGTTTCCGTCAGTGTCCATGCCTCTGCGCTATACAGCAACACTGGAAATACATAGCACTTTAGCAGCCGCATTTTTAGTGGGAGAGATATGTCGGAATGGGTGAATATATTTTTCATGTTAAATGTTGCTCTTGCCTTTTCAATTCTAGATCGTATTTCTGTTGTTTGATCCCATTTCGAGTTGACGACTGTTCCAAGGTATATATACAAGTGAACGTGTTCAATTAGTTGGTTTTTATTTTCAATTGTCTGGCAGGTTTTTGAGTTTTGCTGACCAGCATCAGCAAGATACTGAAGTTCATCTATACTACTGGCAAGTACGACTGTATCGTCCGCATGTCGGATGTTATTGGTCAATTCTCCATTGATTTTATGCCTTCATTTGCTTCATCCAGTGCTTTTTTAAAAATTTGTTCGGAGTAAATATTAAAAAGGAGAGGGGAGAGAACACATCCCTGTCGCACACCTTTTCTGATATCAATGCTCTCTGTGGACGCATTGCCGACTTTTACCCTGACTGTCTGATTCCAGTAGAGACTTGTCACAATTAGGGTGTCCTTATGATCAATTCCTAGTAGAATTTCAATTAGTTGGTCATGTCTCCCATTGTCAAAGGCTTTCGAGTAATCTCCAAAGCGCATATAGACATCCTTGTTCATATCTCTACACCTCTGTACTAATACTTGCAGACAAAACACTGCCTCCCTTGTGCCCAAAGCATTCCTAAAACCAAATTGTGACTCATTGATTTCCGCTTCACACTTGTTGTAAGATTCTGTTATACATGATTTTAGTGAAGACTTTGGTGATAATATGATTAATTAGGTTTATCAGTCTATGTTGGTCACACAATTTAGTGTTTGGTCTTTTAGAAATGGCCACGAAGGTTGATTGTAACCAAGTTTCCGGAATTCTGCCGCAGTCATATATATTAAAAAGAGTGGTTAGGGTTTCTAGGAATGAGTTGTCCGTTTCGCATAAGAGTTTTAGCACTTCAGCATGAATATTATCAGATCCTGGAGATTCTGGAATATCTGGTATCCTGTATAGCGTATTAATTATTATAATACCTACATTACTTTATGTACTATATTCTTATTTTTCTTAATGTTTGTTAGTTTTTCTTTTCTGCAGATGTTTATGAGATAGAAAAATCATTGTTTACAGTGACCTAATCGGTTAGTTTTCATTAGCATATTACCTTCAATACCGATCGGCTTCTGCCATGATGATTATTTTATTCAAATTATTTTTTCTATTACATTTAAACAGCCCATTAAGAAATAAAACAAAATGTAACTCTCATATTATGACACTATTTACGTAGTGATTGATTGTAATAATTCAATTAGGTTGATGTGAGAGGACTGTCCAAAGAATAATTAATTTTTATCGATCCCATCAACCATGACAATTTTAAGGTCAAGTGTTAAAATAGCACACTGGCTTTTGAAATAAACAGAAGAAATTGTTAAAAATACTCATCGAACATGTAGGACTTTAACTTTTCATAGTGATAATTAAATTAATTAGATTTAAACATTAACCTATTGTTTTACCAAATCTTCATCACTTCTTATGTACGTGATTATAAGTGGTTTATTCTGTAGTGGCTTATTTGTCGGTTCTAGTCACATAGTGTATTTAAGGGAAAAGGTATTACTTAAGACGGGGTCCCATGGAACGTAGCGCGATACTCTTCGCCAGTTCTCGTCGGCAAAGAGAATAAGAGAAATAGAAAATATATAGTACTGAAAAGAAAAAAGAACACGGTTGGCGCCCCACGTTACAGTGAACTTAAAAAAAATTCTTTTTGATAAATTAGGTCGGACCATTCCGATCGAGTTTGTCCCCTCGAATATCAAGAGTACACCACCAGTGTTTCAGTAAGTTGGTTAATTCATACTACTACTACTATCGGTTTACAGCGTTCTCCGACGCCTTCCGACTCATAACCGCCATTCTTCTGACTCATAACCGCCATTCTTCTCTGTTTAACCATAGACCTGGAGGGATTTCTCTTTCCTCTAGTTCTTTTTCAGTTCCCTCCCTCCAGCTTCTTCTCGTCCTTCCTCTTTTTCTTCTTCCTTGTGGTGTCCATGCCAAAATCTGCTTAGGGATCCTGTCATCTGGCATTCTCTGTACATGTCCGTACCATACTAATTGTTTTGTTTTTATGTCATCAGTTATTGTATGTGTGACTCCCATCATTTCTCGTATTCTCTCATTTGGTACCCGATCTCTTCTTGATTTGCCTGCTGCCCTTCTCCAGAAGTCCATTTCTGTTACTAGTAACATTTTCTCCGTTCTTTGTTTCAGTGGCCAAACTTCACTGCCATAATAATATGTGCTTATACTTTTAAGTATGCTATTGTATATGAGCTGTTTGTTCGCTTTAGATATTGTCTGGTCCCACAGAATGCCGTTCATCATGGATATGGCTTTTCTGCCCTGTATGTTTCTGTCTTTTATAGCAGCATCGAGTGTTCCATCTTGATTTATCTTCATGCCCAGGTACTTGTATTCATCGCAGTGTTTAATTTCTACTGCTTTGTTCCTCCAATAAACATGGCTTCAGTTTTATTAATTTTGACTTCGAGACCCCATTTGTTATATTCTTCTATTAGCTTTCGACTCATGTAACTCAAGTCGTCATGATCCTGAGCAATCAGAATTTGGTCATCAGCGAAACATAAAGTGTATAGTGTTGTCTCGTCATTGAGAGGGATTCCCATGCCATTACATTTTCTTTTCCACAGCTTGAGTGCTTGTTCCAGATAAATTTCAAAAAGGGTAGGCAAAATACAACAGCCCTGCTTCAATCCTTTCGTGACCTTAAATCCATCAGATATCCTTGATCCAGTTTTAATTTTTGCACTCGTTCCATTATACAGAATTTGGACTGCTTTGACAAGACCATGTTTAATGTTGGTTTGATGTAGGGTTGACCATAGTTTGCTGAGGGGCACACTGTCATATGCTTTTTGTAAGTCTACGTACATCAGGTGAACTTCTTTATTGACGGCTATTTTTTTCTCAATAACTTGCGTAATAGAGTACAGATGGTCTACTGTGGACCGCTCAGCTCTAAAGCCAGCTTGCTCCTCTGCTTCGTAATCTCTATAGTAATTTTCTATTTTGTTCTTAATAAGTTTCCCATACATCCTACTCATTGTGCTGTTTACCGCAATTCCTCTGTAGTTTTCACACTGATCCTTGCTGCCCTTTTTGTGGATGGTTGACATGATAGTTAATTTCCATTCTTTTGGTAATTCGGTACCATTTAAGCAATCTTGGAAGAGTTTTCTTAGCTGTTCTTGAAGTTTGTCTCTACCGGCTTTCACTAATTCTGCAGGGATGTCACCAGGACCAGGGGATTTTCCATTTTTCAGGGATTTGGTTATTTCTTCCATCTTTGATTTACTTATTTGTAATGGTGATGAATTTATATGTATACCTATAAATTATGGTCTTTGTTCTGTTAGTAATTTTTTGAAATATTCTTCCCATTTTTCTGTTTGTATTGGTGATATAACTTCTTTTTTCTTATTAGTTCTAATATTTTTAATTAACATCCAACTCTCTGTGCTTCTTCTACCTCCTATGTAAGTGTTGATTTTTTGGCAGTTCTTTTCCCATGATTCGTTCTTTTTTGAGTTATTTTCTTTCTTACTTTGGCTTGGGCTTCTTTGTAAATTATTTTATCGTTTTCTATTTTTGTGGATAGGAACGTTTGGTATTTCCGACGTTTATCTGTAATTTCCTTTTCTACTTCTTCATGCCACCAGCACGGTTTTATTCCTTTATGGTTTTCGTTACATTTCCCCAGTGTTTCTTCTGCTGCCCAATGAATTGACTTTTTGATGTGTTCGTAGTGTTCTTCGGTATTTTCAAAACTACCCATATCTAATTTTTCGTTTAAACGTTTTTTATACAGTAGCTTTACACTCTTATGGTTTAGACTGTATAGGTTAATACCGTACTTGTTTTATTAACTGATTTAACTTGATGTGCCCTCTTTCTTTTTCATATCTGTTTGGGTGTACCGCTTTAACTTTTAGCAGATGATGATCGGTGCCACACGATGTCCCTCTGGCTGCTCGCTAATTCATAAAATGATACAAATTCCAACACAACGTCGTTAGACCACTCCATAGTAAAATTACCACTGCACTGACCATTTCCTAGCCGAGTCGGAAGGGTTGGAGGGGTACGCATGTACGTACACAGTCTGTATCAGCTTATAACTTCCTTTGGACCGTGCTCATTTACCGATAAATGATGGGAGAGCTCGCGCCTATCCGCGCCGACTATAATAGAGGGTTCGGTCCTAGCCTAAGGATCGTAAATCACAAATTTGGAGGGAAGTAACGCTATTTCACGTTGTGTTGATTCTCGTCTTTAGTTTTTATCTTTTTCTATTACAAATTTTCTATTTCTTTTGGGATCCCAGCTTTATGTTTCCCATATTTCTGACATTTCTTAAGCATACACTTAAAACTAACCACCATTTGTATGGCTAAGATTTTTTAATTTTCATTCAGTTGAGTGCTTTTAAAATACCACGTTTGAATAACATTTGTTTTACATGATAACGAATTATCATGTGTTGGACATACGTTATACTATTTTTGCATAAACTTATCTGCTTTAAAGATTATTTAAATTTTTGGTCTGTATAACACGTCGCTTTATCGAAGGTCGTCTAACAGAAAGGTCATGATCATTTGATGCATTATACTTAAATTTAAACAAATGATAATATAATTATTAAAACATTAGGTCAATATAAATTAACTTTTGACATCTAATAAAATTGGCGAATTATTGTCAATTAGCATATTTTTAAACAATATTTGAAATATGGCATATTTATATTTGTGCTCTTGCCTCTTCACTTGCCTGTTACCTTGCAATCTTCCCTAGCCTTTATTTTATTTTTTTATTAATTTCGTAGCAAAATTCACACCCTGTAGAATTGTAATAGTGTGACATTAAAAACTCAGCTTACGCTCAAAATGATTTTTAATATATTCTACTTTTGTTAAGAATCATTAGTATAGCTAATTTTGAAATTTTAGTATACAGGGTTGGTCGAAACTTGGAATGAATATTTTCTGAGTTTTCTTAAATGGAACACCCTGTATTTTAGTATTGTGATGAAATGATATTTCATAATACTTTTTTATTTTATAAGTATTCCCTAAACCTAATTGCTTTAATTTGTGAGTTATTGGTGATTCAAGCTAAACATCAATTGCAACAAAAAATACGTAAAATTTTATTAGGTTGGCCGTGAAAAAATTCAATCACAAATAATTTTTCAGAAATAAATACATAATAATCCAGACTGATCCTTAAAATTACCAATAATGGTTTAGCTATCCAAATACCTACGTAGTTAAGATTGTTGGTGCGATTAACAATTAAGCACAAATTAAAGCAGTTAGATATAGGGAATGCTTGAGAAATAAAAAAGTACCATAAAATAGCATTTCAATACAATACTAAAATACAGGGTGTTCCATTTAAGAAAACTCAGAAAATACTCATTCCGAGTTTCGACCAACCCTGTATACTAAAGTTAAAAATTTAGCTATACTAATGATTGTTAACAATAGTAGACTCTATTAAAAATCATTTGAACGTAAGTAGAGTTTTAGATGTCTACTACTACTACAATTCTACAGGGTGTGAATTTTGATACGAAATTAATAAAAAAACGTAATTACCTTTTAAAATACCCTGTATAACATTACAAAACCTCATGTTTTAAGAAAGAAGACATCGAAGAGAATCCAAAAATGTAAAAATATACAGGGTGTCCCATTTAAAAAAACGAAGTTATAAGCAACTTCCGGTATAACCGGAAGTAGCAAATAGATGAAAATATTTTCATTAAATAGATGACTCTTAAAACCCCTTATTTAAAATTTTCATGATTCTGTTGCCTTTAGTTCTCGAGATATTTCTAATAGGCCCTTTATTTGCCTCACCATAATAAGTACATACTATGTTGTAGAGTGTTTGGGTAGACTCTAAATCCGTTCGCGTAGACTCGCGTATTTCGATAATACATAAATATGTATAGTTCGATAATGAGCAACAAAGTGGCGGTATCAATTTTATACAGGGTGTCCAGAAACTCTACCGACAAACGAAGGTAGGAGATGCCTCAGATAATTTTAAGACAATTTAACCCAATTCACCTAGTCCGAAAATGCTTCCTAAGGGAGCTAGAGCTCTTTGAAGATGGCGCCATGTAATTAGTTTTTCTTAAATACCTCCAGAACGCTTCCATTTAGAAAAACGAAAATTTGTATACATATTTACTTTCCAGAAATGAGTCGATTCCACCCATTGCGAATTTCTAGTACCGGTCATAGGCGCCCGTTTTGGGTAGGGCAACGGTTATTTTATCGCATAACTTTTTTGTCTTTATCTTTTAGGCATTTTTGATACTGGACTATTAAATTTTGAGGTATTCTAGTACTAAAAGGTACTCTTACTTTAAGTCGGTAGGACACACCGTTTTCTAGAAAAATCGATTTGAAAGTTTTTGGTTTTGGGAATTTGAAAAAAAAAGTTGAAAAAAATTAAAAAAAAACGATGTATTTTACCAACTTAAAGCAAGAGTAACTTTTAGTACTCGAATATCTCATAATTGAATAATCTAGTGTCAAAAATACTTAAAAATTAAAGATAATAAAGTTATGCTATAAAATGACTGTTGACCTACCCAAAACGGACGCCTATGACCGGAACTAGAAATTCGCCATTAATGAAATCGATTAATCTCTGGAATATAAATAAATGTACCAGTTTTCATCTTTCTAAATAATTTTTTTTGATTCTTCTTTTTTGAAATTCAAAGAACGAAAAATTTTCAAATCGATTTTTCTAGAAAACGGTGTATCCTATCGACTTAAAGTAAGAGTACCTTTTAGTACTAGAATACCTTACAATTTAATAATTCAGAGTCAAAAATGCTTAAAAATTAAATACAAAAAAGTTAGGCGATAAAATAACCGTTGCCCTACCCAAAAAGGACGCCTATGACCGGTACTTGAAATTCGTAATAGATGGAATCGATTCATTTCTGGAAAATAAATATATACACCAATTTTCATTTTCCTAAATAGAAGCGTTCTGGAGGTATTTAAGAAAAACTAATTACATGACGCCATCTTCAAAGAGCTCTAGCTTCCTTAGGAAGCATTTTCGGACTAGGTGAATTGGGTTAAATTGTCCTAAAATTATCTGAGGAATCTCCTGTCTTCGTTTGTCGGTAGAGTTTCTGGACACCCTGTATAAACCAATGTTTAAAAAATTCGAGAAGCCGCTTTAAAGATAAAATATTTTAACATTCCCTTAATCATAATGTAAATTTGTGATTTTAGCAATTACAGTAGACAGTTGGATATTAGTACAGTTAAAATAGACGATAAATATTACGCAAGGGAAATTAAACGTTTTTCTACTTTAAAGGACAAAGAAAGCTAGTTCATTAGCGGAACCGAATTCAAAATTATTTTGCACAGCATTTTTGAAATATTATTTGGTTAAAACATCTCATTTTTGTTGGTAAAAACATATTAATTAGTTTTAATTAAATTACGATTCTGTTGATATCCTTCATATCCTACAACACTTGGTATTAACACAATGTTTTTAAACTGAATTTCTTTATATTCGGTTAATAACCGAAAAAAATTAATAAATATCACATTAAACTTTTTTATCATTAACTCACTATTTTGTATCCGAGACATGTTCCTCAATCGACAAAATAATGCAATTAAAGGAATTCTTGAATACTCACTAAACCACGAAGAATGTACATCAGAAGCTGAGTTTATAAATGCTTGTATCTGATTAAAATCTGGACTCCATCCTGGCTAATAGGAATGTTGAATTTATTAAAATAAAAACATAATGTTATAGCAAAACAGTAATTTTTATAATAGAGAAACTAAACACACGATATTTTTCTTTGTATTTTTGAGGAATTTTAATGTAAGTATGTACATATTATAATGAAATTAAATTACTCTAAGACGCGTGGCAACTACCACCAACCAAATTGTATGACGCTACTTGTTCACCAACATCATCGCTGTCATTCATTTCTATGCAATTACTCTAAAATTTCTCTACTAACTGTTTAAAAACAATTTTTATAACATTTTTCCCATTATAAAGAGTGGATTTACTAGGTCCTATTTAAAAAATAAGTTGTCAATTATTCATGAACATGAATGAGTATGAAATTATTTTTGTTTTTTATCAAACCAATGATTTTACTTTGTTTAGGTCCTCAAGACGTTTTTTTTCTGGGAGCTGTCATTTTCCTTTTACTCGTGATACGAATTCCAGAAATCTGGAAGCCTTTGCCAGCTTGTACAGGTCTGTTTTGAATCAGTTGTAGTCTCTATTAAGTGTTTTAATATAGGTACTGCTTGTTTACTAGTTTTTTCCGTACTTTCATTTGCTGTGCTGATATTCATATCATAGGATGCTAATCTAGACCCTATGCTCTTCATTTGTCTATGTTTTCCAATTTCCTCATCGATTTTCTTACGTTTGCCTATAGAACCCTAACCTGTTAGTTTTGCCATCCACCTTTCTTCTTTAAAGTAGGTATTGGTGTCTATGTTTTCTTTCGTTCATCTGCTGATTTGTTATTCTGTTTTATAGAAACGTTATATCTTCTTATCCAAAAGCTCACTTTTGTATCATTTATTTTATTTATTTTTTTTAGGATCCACCTTTGTACTGTATATTTTCTGCGTATTGTAATTTTTTTTATTTTTTGTTAATCCACAGAGAACGGCAGTTCTCACCAGTGGCGCACAACACCCCTACATGCGACACTATATATACACGAAATTTTCGATTTTCTAAACCTGACTGAATTGAAAATTGGGCCAAATCCCATCTTAAAGTTTAGGAAAAGACTCGTCCATCCATATGTTACTTCTCCATTTTGGTCCAAGGGTGTGGATTTTACGGCCCTTCCCATTTAAAGCCTGTTTTTCGTTCTCGTCCCCAAAACTCCCAAAAATTTCAAAAATTTAAGCCCGACCTTTGCGGCTTCTGATAGCATAGATCATTACCTATCCAACGCATGTTTAATTTTGAAAATCGGTTATACCATTCAAAAGTTATCGAGCTCAGAAATATGACTCAATTTTTATTTAAAAAATGGAAAATGTTTGTGGATATGTATGTTTGTATGTATGTATGTGGAAAAGTTAAACCGATCTGAATTTTTTTTCGGTGTTTCAAGAGGGTGTGAGGGCCGATTCAGAACCGGTCTAATTTTTGACTTCTGAGTACCCGTAAGTTAGCTAGAGGACTAGGTAAATACAAAATAGCGTATTTTTTGGGCGTATATATCTTAGGTTCAAGGAAAGACAGGAAAACCGCAAATACACCAAATCAATAGGGTTGAGTTAAGCTTTCAAATGGCGCCTAAGCGATCAAGCTGAGACATACGCACTGCTCACCATAGCCAAAAAACTGAAAAATTAAACTTTGCAAATTTTGGTTTTTCGAAAATTACTCAAAATTTCAACGTACGAATTGCGCCAATAACTGAGCGTTTGTAGAAGGACTCAGGACGCGTCTAACGGTGTATACCTTATATCTGGGAAAATTCGAATTTTTAAGTTATAGGCTTCATAAGTATGATCAAATCTATTTCTTATGGGAAAAAACGGTTTTTCAAGCTCAATAATTCCTGTAATACGTTCAGTTATCATACTCGATCTTGGATGCATCAGATACTACTTGTCAACATCAGGTAAGCCGTTCAACAGTTATAGAGCTCCAAAAGTATAATTAGTCCAGGAACTGAAATTTTTCACTTCGCAATTTTTACAGAATGGATAGATTTGCTTAAAAATTTGACAATAAGTAGTGGATAGTCCAAGGATCAAAATCTATATGATGCCGAAAGACGCTTTTACCATGGGGTGGTTGTCACCTCATCTCGAGGGTGGAATTTTTTTTTATATTTTGACCGCAAATGCTGGAAAAAATATTAATTATAAGCAAAAAATGTTCATTATACGTTTTTTTTGATAAAATTAATAGTTTTCGATTTATTAGTTATCGAAGCTGTTAGTTTTATATCGGAAAGATTACCAGATAACGGCAGTTCTCGCCAGTGGCGCAGAAATAAACCCTCCTACACGCGACACTATTATATACACGAAATTTTCAATTTTCTAAATCTGACTGAATTGAAAATTTGGCCAACTCCCATCTTAAAGTTCAGAAAAGACTCACCCATTTATATGCCAACCATCGATTTTGGTCCAAGGGTGTAGATTTTAAGGCCATTCCTATTTAGGGTCTGTTTTTCGTTCTGGTCCCCAAAACTCCCAAAAACTTCGAAAATTTAAGTCCGACCTTTGCGGCTTCTAACAGTATTACGTTTCCAACGCAAGTCTAATTTTGAACATTACCAGAGAACGGCAGTTCTCGCTAGTGGCGCACACCCACACCACCCTACACGCGACACTATATATACACAAAATTTTCGATTTTCTAAATCTGACTGAATTGAAAATTGGGCCAACTCCCATCTTAAAGTTCAGAAAAGACTCACCCATTTATATGTCAACCATCGATTTTGGTCCAAGGGTGTAGATTTTACGACCCTTCCTATTTAGGATCTATTTTTCGTTCGCGTCACCAAAACTCTCAAAAAGTTTAAAAATTTGTCGCGGCTTCTAATAGAACTGATCATTACCTTTCCAACGCATGTCTAATTTTAAAAATCGGTTATACCATTCAAACGTTATAGAGCTTAGAAATGTGACTCAATTTTTATTTAAAAAAGGGAAAATGTTTGTGGGTATGTATGTATATGTGTTTGAAAGTTAAACCGATTTGATATTTTTTCTCTGTGTTTAAAGAGGGGGTCAGGGCCGATTTAGAGCCGGTGTAGTTTGTGACTTTTGACCACCCATAAGCCAGCTATAGGACTTGGTAGGTACAAAACGGCATATTTTTTGGGGGTATATATATTCGGATCAAGAAGAGGCAGGAGAACCGCAAATACATCAAATCAATAGTGTTGACTTTCAAATGGTGTCTAAGCCGTCAGGATTAGACATACATACGGCTCAGTATAGCCGAAAAACTGAAAAACTAAACTTTGAAAATTTTGGTTTTTCGACAATTCAACGTACGAATTGCACCAATACCTTAGCGTTTGTAGAAGGACTCAAGACGAATCTAACGATGTATACCATATATCCGGGAAAATTCGAATTTTTAGGTTATAGGCTTCATAAATATGATAAAATCTATTTCCTGTGGGAAAAACGGTTTCGAAAGCTCAATCATTCCTGTAATAGCTTCAGTTATCATACTTGACCTTAGATCCATCAGATACTACTGGTCAATACGTTTCAAACTCATGTTTACTGATCAAAATCGGTTAAGCCGTTTATAAGTTATTAAAATACAAAAGTATAATCCAATTAACGATTATTCCCCAAATGGTTTATGTAGTTGTAGTGGTTACGACGCTAAATTTGATCTGGCAACGGGCAATCCGACTTCATTTACCGGCCATCTGAATATATATTTTTTTTCAATATATTTCGAATAGAAAAAAATCTAGTGTACATTCGATGGACACTAGATCATTTGGAAGATAATGCAACAAAGGTGACAATTTATAAAGCTTGACGTGTAATAGAGGAACATTGCATTCAACTTCATACATTTAATGTATAAATAACTTTGAAAAACTCCTGATACAAGAATAAAAAACCGCTAAACGCCGTAAAAATGAGTGGCGCATAAAATATTCCAGCTACAAAAGATCTGATATGAATGTTACGTGGCGCGAAAATGGATTTTCATTTGATGCAAAACAAAATTTTAGTTTTATTTTAAAAATTTTTTCCATAATATTTGCTAAATTTGAAGTAAACGCGCCACAAAAGAGTTTCAAAATTCAAACTGTTTCAAAGTTACTCTTTTGTGGCGCGTTTACTTCAAATTTAGCAAATATTATGGAAAAATATTTTAAAATAAAACTAAAATTTTGTTTTGCATCAAATGAAAATCCATTTTCGCGCCACGTAACATTCATATCAGATCTTTTGTAGCTGGAATATTTTATGCGCCACTCATTTTTACGGCGTTTAGCGGTTTTTTATTCTTGTTTAATCATTACACAGAACTTTTGATACATTATTTTGTTGTACCTATTTGTAGCTATGATGAATCCTAGATTCCTAGATATTTCAATTGGTTCGTTTCTTTAACTCTTCCTCGTATTCTATTTCTAAATTGGTCATTCCTTTTTCCTTCCACCAGCTACCACCAGATATTTCTGTGGTATGTCTTAAAAGATCTTTTAAAACACTTCTGTTGTACCTGACCGGTTTGAAATTTATCTTTATTAAAAGTTCTTTTTGTCTTTATCATATTTCTCAAAAACATTTAAACTTAAATATTACTATGACGCAAATTGGTACCACTCTTTCATTGTTATTTTAAGAGATATCAAATTTTGTTTGATTAATTTATTATTAACCAGCTTTTCATTTTGCAATCAAAATATTAGGGTCATAATTTATCATTTTTGCATTAAAAATGCCTCTTGGTAGTTGATGGTAGCAGTTTTCGTATCACAGAGGTAAGTCAAACTCCAATATTTACCTCATTTAAGACATTTTTCATCGTGACTAAATTTTTTTAAAAACAAAATAGGATATTGTCAACTTATTCTTCTTTGAGTACTGTCCCCAAATGTTAGGCATCAGTAGCTTTTATGACAATTATTAGCCCATATTGTTCTCGATCTTGCGCAGCATGTAATAATTCATCTGCGGATAAGCTAGTCCATTGACGAAGGTTTCGGGGCAATGAATATTTCTTCCTACCAATTCCACTTTTTGCCTCAATCTTTTCATTGAATATTAACTGCAGTATCCAGTATCTGCTACCTTTCATTTTCATTATATCCCCTAGGAGTTCAAGTTTTCTCTCTTTTATCATTTTCGTTAAGTCTCCTTCGCCTTGACCTGTGCTGTTTAAGGCTTCTATGTTTGAAATGCGTTGAACCCATGATATTTTGAGCATCCTATGATACGACCACATCTCGAAGGCTTCTAATTTGTTCATCATATTAATCTTCATGAGTTTTCACAACCTATAGTAATACAGGATACACATAACATTTTAATAAGTTGGTTCTTAGTACTTATAAGTTCAGCTGAGAATTGTACAATATAGATCTAAGTTTTATAAGCGCTCCTGTTGCAATTTCTATACGAGTTTTAATGTCATCATCAGGATTTAGTGTCTCGATTATCTAACATCGTAGCTACTTGAAATGGGTAATCCTGGTATTGTCGTGAACTAGGTCCTTGTATTCTGACCTTAGGCGTATATTTTTCGTGTCTATAACATAATGTTGCTATACGCATTTTAGACGACGCTGCTCACCTTTTTCCCATCTTGATTGTGTAATTTGACAAATAAAACTATGAACTGCACTCTGCGTATTCTGGTTCGCAGATATTGTCTAAGATGGAATTTCAGTATTCAATGTTGTTCACTCCAATTTTAAAAACACCCTAGCTTATAATATTAATCTAGTGCTCTCTCCAATCAATATCTTCTTCTTCACGTGCCATATAAGAATTATCTGGCGTGTGGCGATCATCATCCCGAACGATTCTCGATCTTCTGCAACATGGAATAATTGCCCAGCTTTTGGGATCTAAGTCCATACACGAATGTTTTTTAACCAAAAAACTTGTTTTCTTTCTACACTTATACGGTCCTCTATTTTGCCTAAGGATCAGTTATCGTTATATCGATTTCTCACTATATGTCCCAGATAAGACATTTTCCGGAGTTTAACAGTCTTTAGCAGTTTTCTATCTTTGTTAAACCTCCTTAGTACTTCCTCATTAGTTTTTCGTGCTGTCCAAGGTATCTTTAGCATCCATCAATTAATTCACATTTCCAATGCTTCAATTAGCTTCATGTTCGATGCCTGTAGTGTCTACGAGTACACTTCTGCACATAAAAAAGTACAGACCAAACATAGCACTTCACCATTCTTTGTCATAGTTCTAATTTTCATAAAAATAGGTTTTGTAAAAAAACGAATATCCAAGAAATGGCAACAAGAAGCACAGAACCGTGAAGAGTGGCGAAGAATGGGAGAGACCTATGTCCAGCAGTGGACAGAAGAGGTTGCATGATGATGATGATGATGAGGTTTTGCTATTCTGCATTTTATTTCTATCTCTGGATCTAGTTGGTCCGTTATGACTGTTCCCAAATATGTCATTTTGTGAACTTTTTCAACGTGGACTCCATTTATTTGAAGCATCTGGATGTGGGTTATGGTTATGACTAAAAACTAAAAATTTGATTTTGTTTGAGTTAATTTAATGCCTGTTTTCTCCCTTACTAAGCAGGATTTGGAGACCTTCAATATTTTCTGACAGAATTACTGTATTAGTGCAGCCGATATGTGAAACAATTGTGCATTTAATGATAGAAGTATATAATTCGGACCACATATACTACACATATAAAGGTTCAAAATTAGATGGGAGGCAATCTCAGATTTTGCCTTTTACAAAAATGGCATTGATTCAAAATGGCGACTATACATTGTGACTAATAGCACGATAACTTTTGAACGAGACTTCAGATTTCAACCAAATTTGGTATATAGGTTCTTTTTTTGATGTATAAGATCGGGGTTTTGAACCGGAAGAATCGGTTTACCAGAAGTTGTGTTTTTCCTGGTTTTTATGTAAAAATATGCTGTTGTTTTTTTCAATTCTTTCACCCTGTATGTATTAATTTTTCAAAAAGTTAATACCACCATTGAAAAGAACGTAAAAATATTTTTTAGGAAATATTAGTTATGTTAATTACCATTTAATAAATGCAAAACGTATCTTCACATGTACCTATATGCGGCAGATTCGTGCAAGTATTATAAGAATTATTGTGCATTTAATGGCAGAAGCATATAATTTGGACCACATATAGGTACTACACATATAAAGCTTTAAATTTAGATACGAGGCCATCTCAGTTTTTGTTCCTTATACAAAAATGGCGGGCATTCAAAATGGCGACTATACATATGTATGTGACTAATAGCACGATAACTTTTGAACGAAACGTCAGATTTCAACCAAATTTGGTATATAGGTTCTTTTTTGATGAATAATATCGAGATCTTGAACCGGAAGAATCGGTTTACCAGAATTTGTGTTTTTACTGTTTTTTTTATGTAATAATATGTTGTTTCTTTTTCAATTCTTTCACCCTGTATATATAAATTTTTCAAACAGGTAATAACGCCATTGAAAAGAGTGTAAATATCTTTTTTAGGAAATATTTTGAACTTTTCAGTTGTGTTAATTACCATTTAATAAATGCATAACGTATGTTCACATGTACCTATGGGCGGCAGATTCATTTTGAATGCCCGCCATTTTTGTAAAAGACTAAATCTGAGATGGCCATACATCTAAATTTGAATCTTTGTATGTGTAGTATGTGTGGTCTAAATTATATGCTTCTACCATTAAATGCACAATAATTCTTATATTATTATTTGCACGAATCTGCCGCACATAGGTACCTACATGTGAAGATACGTTATGCTTGTATTAAATGGTAATTCATATAACTAAAGAGTTCAAAACATTTCCTAAAAAGTATTTTTACGCTCTTTTCAACGCCGGTATCACCTTTTTGAAAAATTAATATATACAGGGTGAAAGAATTGAAAAAGCAATAACATATTTTTACATAAAAAAAACAGTAAAAACACAAATTCTGGTCAACCGATTCTTCCAGTTCAAGACCTCGATATTATTCATCAAAAAAAGAACCTATATACCAAATTTGGTTGAAATCTGACATCTCGTTCAAAAGTTATCGTGCTATTAGTCACATATGTATAGTCGCCATTTTGAATGCCCGCCATTTTTGTAAAAGGAACAAAAACTGAGATGTCTCCCATCTAATTTTGAACCTTTATATGTGTAGTATATGTGGTCCAAATTATATGCTTCTATCATTAAATGCACAATTCTTATAATATTTGCACGAATCTGCCGCATTATATCGTCCGCATATCTAATTACATAAAGTAGTTTCACGTTGATTTTTATTCCATATGGCGGCCGCCTTTCAAGTGTCTTTTTAAATAACTGGTCCGAGTTAACATTGAACAATGTTGGGGACAAAATGAAACCTTGTTTGACTCCTCGTTGTATGGAGATTTGTTTTTTGTTTTGTTTTGTTATTTGTTTTGTTGCCATGTGTTTTCTGTCGAATGGTGTGATCAGTAGATTTCGATTTAGGTTTTAACACTTGCACTCTCGTTTATTTCGATCAAATTTTTTTTTTATATTTTCACTGTGTGATTATTATTACATAAGATGTATAAAGTTGTTAGAAATTATTTCTTTAATGCAAGACACGCTCGGGTGGAATTTTTATCTAGCTTTAAAGGATGTCATAGCAAACGAAGTTATAAATAATGTTATTATCAATTATATGATAAACTATGCCCAAATCTGAACTCATAAAAGTTGCTCTCGACAATTAAAGATTAAAATAACTGCATTCGTATGCACACTTATATCTTTTTCTAAAAATTTGTTCATACAAATTGTAATAAATACTAGAACAGTTACATCATAGATCGATTATAAATTGTATCAAATTGTTAACATTTTGTGGACTGGATTGATAATTAATTTTATTGATTAACGTGTGCACTCAACAAGGTCTTGAAATTTGTAAGCACTCTAATTAAAAACATACAAATAATAATTATTATATTATCATTCTAGTAATTTTCTAACTATTTCATAAATTAAATAAAAATAGACGGCTTCGTTTTGATTCAATTTGAGACTCTTGTCATCCCCTGACATGTGTTTCTAGGTTTACCCGTTATCAAAGAGGCTTTGCAATATTCTATCAACGTATGCCTTTAGCGACCTCGTACGAGGTAAGCTGAAGTGAGCGTCGATAATGATTAACCTTCGGAGTACGAAGACTGGGTCAAACGTGACCCGAAATTCACCTATTTCTTAATATTTTGTGAAATAATTATTTTACAAATCCGATTGATCGTAAGTTCTCCTTATTTGTTTTAATCTATTTTTTCGTATATAATTCGTGAACATGCAAATTACAGTTTTTCATCGACGTAACATCTAGGATGCCGGGTCAGTCCTGACCCGGTCTTCGGATTTCGAAGCATATTTTCAATATGTTTGTAGGTACACGTAAATCGCAGCCGTCTCTGTTTACGGGTATACGTATTCAAATATATGTCCGGAGCGAATTTACCTATGCCCGTTTTCTGTAAGGTATTAAAATCTTGCCGTCGCACCGGAGCGAACTAGAACTAGTATATGCCCATGGGGAACCATCTTAAAAAATTCAAATACAATAATTTAGGATTATAATTGCTATGTTTTTTTGATTTTTGTTGAATTAAAGATACTGTCTAATAATACTGACTATTTAAAACATCCTTATAAATAAAATGAGAATGGGTCACGCTTGACCCATCATCGTAATCTAAGTAAGTCAAATAATCTCCGTACTCCGAAAGTACAAATTTAAAATTTTCTGTATTTTAAAATAGTTCAAACGACCCGTGACGTCACATACTTTAACTATATGGTTCCGTTTATGGTTATATTTAGGTATATTCTTCCGCTTCTTCTTTAGTTTATTGGCCTCCACCTACTTGGGTATTTGGCCAGCTCGTCGTCGCGGAATAAAGGAAAAATATTTATATTCTAATGAGATTTATCGTATGTTATTGTAATAATATATACCAGTTTTTTGAGATTGGAGTTTGATATAGTTATTGAAGGAAAAGACAGAAGGTTTACTATGGAAAATAAAACCATTTTGTAAAAGTACCTACAAATTTTCTATGAATAGTTCAAACGATCAAAAACACTTGTAACGTCACATAACTGCATTTTCTACTGACGTTTATAATGTCTAATTTAAAATTATATACAATTTTGTTTACTTTGTTGGTTCAGAATGTAAACATATAGCCCGATGACGTCACGACGCGTTTTGGGCTGGCTGGTATAATTTGAATTTTTAATCGCCTTTAGGGGCCAAACGAAAAACAAACAAAACTTTTTTATCTTTGATACACGTTTTAAATTATGTTCTGTTGTGATTTATAACATTTTTTTTTGAATTAAAAATTTTATGAAAGTTCCCTATTTTGTAAACTGATCTCTGGCTTCAGCTGTTCTTATTAGTCTAGTCGCAACATAGGGGGTCCCGTGGACACTTTTAGTTCGCCGCGATTTGATGGTGGTATTATACGTTTTTTGGGTCGCTGAATCCAATGGAAGTGGCCTGGAAGCCCAAATGTGGTGCGTTTAATTGTTATTAACAAATTATCGTAAAATTAGGTGTTTTTCAGGAATTATTAGAAGCCCTGTAAATAAATTGACAGTGTTAAGGTCTTCTCTGGTGTATTTTTGGTCGCTGAATCGAATGCGACTAGTCGCGATTACTCAAAATGTGTTCGTATTTTGTTAATAACAAAATAATTGTTTATTCAAGTTTGTAGTCTTTTTCATAGTATTTTTATACGCTAAATCGATTGTCACTAGTCGTGATAGCTTAAACCACGTTCCGACTTTATTATTAATAAATTATTGCAAAAATAACGATTTATGGTACGTTTACTCACGGTTTTTGCTCTAAATAAAAAAAAAACCACTTGGAATGCCATGAAATTTGTCATGCACGTAGCTAACATGTCAAACAAAACAAGTGATATTGTGCCGATGTGTGCTTTTACCCTGGGGGTGACTTTCACCCCGTTTCGGGGGTGAAAGAAGAAACCTTTAAAATAAGCCCGGAATTAAGTAAACTGATTAATTCTAAGCAACGTTTGTTCTTTACAGTTTTTTCACTAAGTCAATACTTTTCGAGTTATTTGAAAAGTATTGACTTAGTGGAAAAACTGTATAGAACAAAAGTTGCTTAGAATTAATCAGTTTATCCACTTCCGGAATTATTTTAAAGGTTTCTTTTTTCACCCCCGAAAAGGGGTGAAACTCACCCCCAGGGTAAAAGCAGACATCGGCACAATATAACTTGTTTTGTTTGACATGTTAGCTACGTGTATGCCAAATTTTATGCCAATCCAAGTGGTTTTTTAAAATTTAGAGCAAAAACCGTGAGTGAACGTACTATAAACCGTTATTTTTGCAATAATTTATTAATAACAAAGTCGGAACGTGGTTTAAGCTATCACGGGGTGTACTTCTGTACTTACTATAAAATATAAATTATATTTCACTATTTAGCTATAATATATATTATAGTATAGCTCCCCGTGCGTGACAAACTAGTATTCATAATAATTATCAAAAAACAGATTTAACAAATGAATTATATTATGTATTTTAAACACTATCAAAAATGTCCCAATTGTATTGAACTTTATACAATTCCACATAAGGTCTCTGAGTCTCCAACTTGTATTCCCCGAACGATTTACGAGAAATAATAGGTAGTTAATGTGTCTTTTTTGTTTCAGATAAATACCAAAGATGTCAACGGAGGTGAAGACGATTTCTGCGAGAGCCATTACGAAACTAAAAATGGAAGAAACACAGCCAAGACTGACCAGATCATCGTCGTTAGATAAAATAAAAAAATTCAACACATTCATCTGCTCCCAACAGTACTACGTGTTGCCAGCTCTACTTAATTGGCTAAAATCTTCACAAACCAATCTACAAGCATCAACAGAGAGCACGATATATTTCCTAAGGGCATTTATTTTTAATGCTTTCTTCAAGTTCTACCTGCTGTTCTTCCGGAAACAACAGTTCAGTGTGGAGCAAATTAAAATTGTCGCAAAGAAAGTTATCGCAGTCGTGATTTCGAATTTCTTTGAGACGTTCTCAAAATGTTTCGAACCAACTTTTCTACTTATGGCCGGTGTCTACTTTGGTTGCTTTATCGTATGCATGCAGTTACTATTTACTATTTATTTAATGTATTTACTGTTTTTACCACTTGGGTTCCTATTTCTTATGGGCTGTATGATGAGTATTCAGTATCTCTGCTACAAGACTATGATTCCTGCTAGACCTCTTAGTGGAAAGGGGAAAAAATTAAAGTGATTTTAGGTTATTTTACAGACTTTTCCACTTACATTAAGTGACCGTAATATAGATGGTTTTTAATTTTATAGAGATTCGACTTGTGGACTTTGTAGTTAATTAGGAAAACTATGTTTTTTTGTACAATAAAAAAATTTATATACACATTTGTTCGAGTTTACTTTCTATAATATATAAGGAACGCAGCTAGTTTATACTAATGTAAATGATGCTTATGAAATCTAAAAAAAAGAAACCTAAACAAAAAAGAAGAAGAAAAATTAATAAAAAAATATCATTAGAAATAAAAAATACTGAGAATGTGAACAGTGAATATTATGTGGAGCAAAATCCGAGATTCTGTTATAAAGACACAGACAGAATATCTACAAAAGACAGCAGAAACCCGAAAATCTTGGATGACTTAAAAAATACTGGAAATTATGGAACAAAGAAAATATAGAAACAAAAACACAGATAAATACAGAGAAAAACATAAATTAATAAGGAACAAAATAAAAGAGGCTAAGGAAAGTGGATAAATACTTGCATTGAAGTGAAAGAATTACAGAAAAAAATAATGAATATAAGTTAATAAGAAAGAATTCTCTGAAAAATCACGAACAAATACACCTAACCGATTAATTGACAAAAACAATAAACCTATTAATAACCCAATTGAAATAAAACAAGTATGGACTAAATACATTGAAACATCTTTTCATGGACGCAAGAACGGAACCAACACAAATTGATAGCGGAGATGAAAAGTAAAACATGTTATAGACAACTCAAAATCTAGCAGAGCTCTTGGGTCAGGTGAAGTTCATATCTAACTGATTATACTTATAATAGATGAAGATAATTTAAGCGCAATAACTATCACTATAAAAAGGATATTTCAAATACTCCGTTTTTGTCGTACTAAGCTTTAAACCTTTTTCCTTAAGAGCTTGCCTCCACTGTTTCAGTTAGTTTTTATTCTAAATCTCTTTGAGCATTTCTTACTAACATTAGCATCAGCATACATTAAGCATCAGCGAATGTTACCCTGTAGTTTCCCTGTTGTCTGATCCAACATTAATGAGGATAAATAAGGACTAAGTACCTACAGAGCTCTGATGCATTCCTACTTTCACATGAAATTTACTATTTAAACTATTTTCATCTCGAATACATTTAAGGCAAGCGTCCACAGACCCGCATCGTACGCATCGTACGCAACGGATTTTAGTTTGCCTTGTACAGAAACTTATGTAACCGCGTCCACTGATCCGCATCGTACGGATCGCATTATCGATTGTCAAACTAAAATCCGTTGCGTACGATGCGGGTCTGTGGACGCTTGGCTTTAATCGGATTAAAATCATTTGCGTTCTTTGATGGTTTAAATTTGTATAGTTTCTGCTTTAGCTTTTGGTACTGCTAGTACCGCTTCCTCTTTGGTGACCCCATAGTTTTGAAAATCTGTGTCCGACCTTTTGGCTTGCCACTGTTTGTATAGTTTCTTAAACTTCGTTTGACCACCACCAGGTCACCAGATCGCCGTCGTTAGATAAAATAAAAAAAAATCAACACATTCATCTGCTCCCAACAGTACTACGTGTTGCCAGCTCTACTTAATTGGCTGAAATCTTCATAAACCAATCTACAAGCATCAACAGAGCACGATATATAGTTCCTAAGAGCATTTATTCTTAATGCTTTCAGATAATGCCTTCTAATTTCCTAAGAGAAATCAGATATCAAATACAGAACAATTATTTTACATTATAGAAAATCGAGAAGCCTTTGTAAATGGTGGTCGCCAACGTCGGATAATTCTAATATGAAGATATAAGGAACACATATATTTTATACTGATGTACATGATGCTTATTAAGTCCAAGAAACAAAAGTCTTAACAGAAGTAAGACTTAAATGAAATTCTTCACACCCGCGAAATAATATGCGGCAGGGAATTCTACGCCAGAGTAACGCCAAAGACAAACAAGTACTTAGTAGAATAATAATAATAATAATAATATATTCCATCATTCCTAACTCAGGGAACCACTTATTTAATACCGAAGGATCAAAATAACAGCCAAGATCCAGCCAAATACCGCCCAATTACTTGTCTTCCAACTTTGTATAAATTGGTCACATCCTGTGTAGCCCGGCGTATCTACCAACACTTTGTTCTGAACAAAATCATAGAGCCTCAACAGAAAGGATGCGCTAAGGGTTCCATGGGTTGCAAAGAACAACTCATCATCGACTCAGTCATTTCTAACCAGGAATATTCCAAAAAGAGGAATCTTTTTACTGCCTTCATTGATTACAAGAAGGCCTTTGATTCAGTGCCGCATGAATGGCTTATAGATATATTGAGAATATATAAAGTCGATGATAATATAGTGACCTTTTTAGAGCATATAATGACAGAGTGGAAAACTAGAATTAACCTTCAAATACCTGGTGAAAATAACATCGAAACTGAAAATATCGCAATCAGCCGGGGCCTGTTTCAAGGAGATTCGTTGAGTCCTCTGTGGTTCTGTCTAGCTATGAACCCACTATCTCAGCTATTGAACTCCACAGATGCAGGTTTTAGCATCAAAAATAACAAAAATGTGGTGGCGAAGCTTAATCATTTATTGTACTTGGATGATTTGAAATTAATGGCTTCCACTCGAAACCAACTCGATGAGATGCTAAAAACTGTAGATGCTAAAAACTGTAGAAACTTTTTCTAATGATATTAGTATGCACTTCAGACTAGACAAGAGCCGTATTTTAAATATAGTCAGAGGAAGAGTACAGCCCGGGGGATTCGATATGCAAAATGGCCAGAACATCGAGGCCATGGGCGAAAACGATATGTACAAATATCTTGGGGTGAAGCAAACGCGGAAAATTGACATAAGCAAATGAAAACTGAGATAACTACTGAGTTTATAGGAAGGGTAAAACAGCTGCTTCGTTCACAGCTTAACAGTAAAAATTTGTTTAAGGCACTAAACACCTACGCTTGTTCCGCGCTTAGCTATTCATTTGGTATTGTTAAGTGGACAAAAACGGATATAGAAAATCTTCAGCGAAAAGTACGAACACACCTCACAAAGGCACAAAAACACCATTTTAAAAGTGCAGTAGAGCGAACGAAATTACCACGGTATTTAGGAGGAAGAGGACTTATGGATATAGGTGAGCAATTAGATAAACAGATTGCTAATTTAAGAACTTATTTTCAGATGCAGGCTGAGACATCTACTCTTCATCGCGCTATTTGCGCAGTAGATGACACAACACCGATCAAACTGAGGAAACCAGAAATGCTCATAAACCACCTTACTAAGGACGAAAAAATGCGCACCTGGATGGGCAAACCTCTGCACGGGCGACATCCCAGTGAGGTCAGCCAAGACTATGTCGACAATACGGCGTCGAACTATTGGTTGGCATCAGGAAAGATGTTCCCTGAAACAGAAGGTTCATTGTTGCCCATTCAGGATCAGGTTATACTTTATACCAACTAAAAATTACCTGAAATATATCGTCAAATACCCTCAGATCCAGAACGACAGATGCCGATATGGATGTCGAACCCAAGAAACCATCCAAAACCTTACAGGGGGCTGTCAGGCATTTGCTGCAACTGAATACAAGGAACGGCATGACTCAGTAGGAAAGATCCTTCATCAGGAGATAGTTATCAAGCTGGGACTTCTTCAGACGGACCATCTCCCATATTATCATTACGTCCCTCAGAGTATGCTTGAGAATGACAACTACAAGCTATACTGGGACCGCACTGTACTCACAGATCAAACAGTGGCACATAATAGACCAGATCTCGTACTAGTCAATAAATTAACAAGACAAACAACACTAATTGATGTGGCGATACCTACCAACAATAATTTGCGAACTAAATTTACTGAAAAGATCGCCAAATACAGAGATCTGGAAACTCAAATACGAAGACAATGGAGAATGCAAAGTACCCAGACGATACCTATTATTATGTCTACTACTGGAGTCATTCCGAAGAACTTCCTCGAAAACATAAAAAAGCTGGGTCTAAATGAACACCTTTATAAGACCATGCAGAAAGCTGTACCTACTAAGAGCGACGGCCAGATGTGTACGAAAATTTCTGGGAGATACCAGCATACCAAGTCACCTATATAGGGCTCGATAACACGGAAAGTGTCCCACCAGAGCTCAATCCTTTTGATACCGTAGGTATCTGGGATGAGTCAATTTTCCCCTTAGAGGGAGTGTGAGCCGTATGGCTAAATCTGACAGCGTTTAGAAATTAATACACAACAATGGAAGAATCCCCATTCCACGAACATACGCCTGTTTTGGATTACTTCGACAACGAATATTTTACTGTGCAAAATAAGAAGAACGAAAGTAAATTGCAAATTACATTGTTGTTTATTGGAATAATTATTAGCGCCATTTACTTTCTTACTTCTTATGTTGCACAGTAAAATATTCGTTGTCGAAGTAATCCAAAACAGGCGTATGTTCGTAGAATGGCCCATACTTAATTTATGTTGAAATCTATCGAAAAACGTTCAGAAATAAGTAGGGATATACCAGTGTGCTATTCGTAGATCTTGAAAGACTTGGTGACCCATTAAATACACTCAACCAAACTTATTTGGAATCATCTGATATTTTTTATTATCGCGAATTAATGCTGAATTAAATTTTCTTCAATCACATCTCTCAGGAGCCTAACTACTAGTTATAGAACCAAATCAACATACCCGCGAGCTATTAAAGTTGGTTGCATGAAAATTAAAGGATTTTTTACCGATCATAGTCCAAGACGCACACTGATCATAGTTCCTTCACAGAAAATGACCCTTCCTCTTTTATATTTATGAACAAATCTGTCAGTTTCCGTTCTTTTTCTCTTCCTCGCTCTCTAAGTAAACGAATTCGTTAATCATCCGATTTTACACATTCTTCTTTCGTTTGAAAATAGCACTCTTTTCGAATTTCCAATGTTCCAGTTTTGGTATTGAAGTCACCAATTTACATGATCAATCTTACAAGAACCTACAGGTCGAGCAAGTCTCGTAAATTTCACGATTGCGAGCCACGCTTCACGCAACCGTGTTTGCGTACTTGTGTTTCAAGTTGC
This sequence comes from Diabrotica virgifera virgifera, assembly GCF_917563875.1. Taxonomy (NCBI): domain Eukaryota; kingdom Metazoa; phylum Arthropoda; class Insecta; order Coleoptera; family Chrysomelidae; genus Diabrotica; species Diabrotica virgifera. The sequence continues at coordinate 68,356,679 of NC_065445.1, read as the reverse complement.
GTGGTCGTACGGAGTTATATTTACCAAATTTAAATATAATCGTTTTCAAAATTAAATCAATATGTCAATATGGCTACTGGGTGTAAAAGATAAATCTTATTCTATCTGTTCTTAATGAGTTTTAGATAATTTTAGTTGTATTTCTTTGTAATTTTGTGTTGTACAAAGATTAATTTAACATTTTCTCTGGAAGTATTAATTTAGAAAGATAATATGCTTCATTGGTGTTGTGTTTTGAAGTGTGAAATGTGATAAAGTCAAGATAAAGTTCACTTTTAAACTGAACTAAATAAGGTATCTGAGAGACAACAATGGTTAAATGCAATACAATGTACAGGTTTTACTAGCGAAATGAAAATTTTCCTGTCCTGTCTGCTGTAATCATTTTATATCTGGTAAGTTACAATTACAACAGTAACGATTTTTGAAGATGTTAACATTTTAATCTTATAGGAAAACCAGCCGACTTAATAGATAATAACAATCTCCAGATTGGGTTCCTTCAATAAATATGGTCTATAAACACAATGAAATAAGTTCCCCAAAATCTAAAATGGAGTGGTATCAAAGGAGAATTAAAGGGAAAAATATTCATATTGAAATTATTTATAAGGCACTGGACTGTCTTAAATTCTACAATAATACTAGGTGGGTAAATGATTTTAGACATTTTTCATTAAGAGTAGATTAAGATTAAGTAGATTTTCATTCAGTAGATTTAAGACTTGTTTACACGGGTAGAGTAATGATGCAAGTACTTGATAGAGTAGAGTAACTCTACCTGTAAAAATGCTCAGCACAGTAGAATAGCTGGTAGAGTGTATAGTTGGAGTTAAAGTAGAGTGACTAGCAACCTATGGCAAAGTAACTACTCTATGACCACCACTACTGCCAAAATGTCTACTCGGCTGCACACTCTACCCATGGAACACGCTCAATTATGGCAGAATAGAGTAGGTAGGAGAGTACATGGGGGCGCTGTCATTCTGGCTGGAATTGTGTTTTGTGTAAATAGTGAAAATGAAGTTCACCGAAGATGAAACTTTAAAACTTGTAGAGCTATAATACGGCGAATACCAGTGTTTATGGAATTTAGGTAGTGTATACTACAGAAATAAAAGTTTGCAGCAAGCTGCGGAGGATGAAATCGTCGAAAGAATGGCAAAGGGGGCTTTGGAGTAAACAAGCTTAAGCAAAAAATTAAGAATTTAAGGTGCACTTATAATCAAGAGTGTTTAAAAATACAAAAATCGGTTTCACTATATTAGCATCAGTACTATACTTGTACTCTCCTCACGTGAATGGTATCAAGCCATTTTTGGTAGAGTACTACCACTACTCTACTCTCCTCAAAACTCTACCCATGTAAACAAGTCTTTAGAAACAGTGGAAAATGAGGTAGCTAGTAGAGTAGTAGTAGAGTAAAATATACTGGTTTAGCAAATTGCAATGTTTTAAGGTAATACAGTAGCGATAAACAGGTAGCCTAAACGTGTTCCAAGATTGTCACTGTAATTTTGAATATTTTTTCGAGGCATTTGGCACACGTATTCGTAAAATAATAAAGAATGGCGGTACAGAGCCCAATTTGAAAAATATATTAATATGTGGAAATTACTCTGTAATTATACAATATTTAAAAAATGAGCCTGTACCGCCATTAAGAAGAACAAAAAAATACACTTTCTTCAAATAAACTTTTTTATCCGATGCCTAGATTTTGTGTAATTTTGGAACTACTAATGAAATAAAAAATTTTAGTAGTTCCAAAATAACACAAAATCGGATAAAAAAGTTGTATTTGAAAAAAGTGTATTTTTTTGTTCTTCTTAATGGCGGTACAAGCTCGTTTTTTTTTATATTGTATTTAATTACAGAGTAATTTCCACATATTAATATATTTTTCAAATTGGGCTCTGTACCGCCATTCTTTATTATATTACGAATATGTGTGCCAAATATCTTGAAAAAATATTCAAAATTACAGCCGCAATCTTGGAACACATTTTCGCTACCTGTTGATCTATACTGTTTCCTCTTAAGATAGTTTTAATAGTTATTTATGATATAAGTATTAAATTTTAAGACGCGCATGTGAAAGTTAACTTGAAAAAATAATTTTATTAATGTTTTGACTTCCACATCAGATGTCATTGTCAAAATACAAAATATTCATTATTATTAGGTTTGTTCTAGCAAACGGTCAAACTAGTCAAAAACCATCAGCAAACAGTTGGTCAGTAAAAGAACATAATACAGTCACCAGTGCGATCCCCTCTACTCGCGCTGGTCCACTATTCGCTGATGGTTTCAAACTGATGCTAGAACAAACCTATTATTATTATACATATCATTATCTGTAAATAATATTTCTTCTGATTGTTAATTGTAAAGGATAGAAAAATTACCATTTATTTTATTTTTTTTAGAATCAGCTGAGAGAAGTGGTCTACAAAAAAACCAGGAAGGAAACGGAATATGTGGCTACGAAAGGCAAAAGAAAGGTTTACAAAGCAAATGTGACACATTTTTTTGAAATATTTAGGAATATCAGTAAATTGCATTAAAAAAATGTATGAAAAGATTTTGTTCAATAAAAATGTTTATATTTATCAAGGATGTATTATTTGGTATGGCCACATATCGTCAGTGATGTAATAATACATCCTATCTGTTTTTTCATGAGTTTTGTAAGAGAGACTAAAAACTTGTCTTAGGGTCACCTCCTGTTTTCATATGATATTTTTTGACTTGTTTTGTAGTAAATTAAACTATCTATGAACTACAAAACAAGTCAAAACTTACATATGAACACAGGAGGTGACCTTAAAACATGTTTTTCCATCTCTCATACAAAACTCATGAAAAAACAGATAGGAAGTATTGTCACATCAGCAAGGATGTACAGTGATGAGTGCCCTAATAACCGGCAAAATATTTAGTTGTGAGATAAAAAGAAATGAAACTAGTCGAGCTGGGAAATTTAGCGAAATTAACCTTTAAATTTACGTTATATTGATCCCACCTTTACACATATCGGAGGAGTATGTCAACTAAAACTGTCACTGTGACAGTGGTAGTTTCCAAACTCGTCTGATACGTCTGAAGGTGGTACACAATCAATACAATCTAAATGTATAAGTTAATATCGCTAAATTTCCCAGCTCGACTAGTTTCATGTCTTTTTATCTCACTACTTAATACATCTTTTGTGCTATTTTGCCAGTTATTAGAGCGCTCATCACTGTATTTCTGGTATATCCAGGGAATGTCTACAAAATATATTTTGAATGTCCAGAGAACATTCGTGGACATTCATGGAATGTTCCAATAAGACATTCAGGTAATGTTTAAACACTCAGGTAATGTTTGCTGACACAGGATTTTCCTGGGATGTTCTCAGGGAACATGTTTTCGGGGATATTCCAGGAATTTTTCAATGTCTGTGTACCTTCTATGGACCTATATGGAATATTTTGGTGTTATTACCGCCGCACTCCACTTGCGATTTGTAATCAGGAAGATTGAACACATTGTTTCAAATACAAGTCAATCCATTTGTGACTAAATAATCATGGATTGACTTCTATTTGAAAGAATGTGTTCAATCTTCACAACTACAAATCGCAAGTGGAGTCCGGCGCTTAGGGCTACTTCCTCTTCGGTATTATGTATTATACTACAGAAATCAGGAACTTTCCTTCTAAATATATGTATGCATCTTGGCCATCAAACATATTCTTCCAAACATTTTTTTAAGGGGTCTTGTGGGTAAAAAAAGTGACTTTTTAAAAAAATTATATCTCGAAAACTAAAATTTATTTTTATTTATAATTGGAACATGTAAAAGTATAGTACTTAAGGTAGTCTCAAAAAAAGTTTCAGCCAAAAATATTCATTTTTGTAGAGTTTAAGTTTTTTTGCGTTGGCAGCATAACTAAGTCCAGTCTCATCTGAAATCAAAAAGTTTCTTGTAGTTAATACCTCTGGCTAGAATATGAACGAAGGAATTAAAAAAAAAATGAAATTTGAAGATTTTACATAAGTTTAAACACATTTTTGACCCCAATTTTTCTCATTTTTAAAGTAGTTTTTTTTATAAAACAAAAATGACCTCATCTAATAAAAAATCCTTTGTTGATTCACTAGCCAGAGGTATAAACTACAAGAAACTTTGATTTCAGATGAGACTGGACTTGTTATGCTGCTCACGGCAAAAAAGGGCTGTTGTCGAAAAATTGCAGTCAACTCTACAAAAATGAATATTTTTGGCTGAAATTTTTTTGAGAGTACTATACTTTTACATGTTTCAATTATAAATAAAAATAATTTTTAGTTTCCAAGATATAATTTTTTAAAAAGTCACTTTTTTTACCTGCAAGCATTGATTATAAATATTCCTCTGCAAGACAACAACTTAACAAATTGTTGATTTCAAATTGTAACAGTTGTTTTGCAAAGTATGCTGCCCTCTTGTATTTTCTGTGTTATCTTCATCATACAATTACTTCATCTAAAAACTTTCTGCGATATATTCGCAACAACAAAAACAAACAAAACAAAAAAAAAATAAAACAAAAGTTTAACCACCTTCACACCACAGAATCAAGCAATCAAGTTACACAAATTTTCAAACACCTCACCTGACACAGCGTCTCAAGTACGATTGCGCGAATTGGTAAATATAACTCTGCACGACCACGCAACTCGAAACACAAGTACGCAAACACGGTTGCGTGAAGCGTGGCTCGCAATCGTGAAATTTACGAGACTTGCTCGACCTGTAGATTCTTGTGATCAATCTTTGGCTGCCTGGTTAACTCGGTATCCCAAAACTTCTTCCTGCTTCCGTCCTTGGGCACTGCAACTCTTCTTCTTATCGTTTCAACTAAAATATTTACACCTATAACTTCCAAAAGCTGCAGGTTTCTGAAACATAGTGATTCCATATACTAAGTTTGGTGGAATGTAAGTTCTTTGAGGTATAGTTGTGCAAACAAACTAAGAGAGTCATTAATATTCAGCTCAGCGGGGTACTATTGATGGAAATGTTTGTGTACTTAAATAAACAGGGGATTATTCCATAAAACAGGTAGACCCCTTGTTGATAGGATTTCACACCTTGAATAACAGCACCCCACTGAGCTGAATATTAATGACTCTCTTATAGATAGTTCTGCTGAGCGGGGTGCCATTGTCCTAGTTGTGAAATTATATAAACAAAGGTTTAATTTTAGACAGGTAGATCCATTGTTTATGGAATTTCTCAACTCCTCCAATAGCACCTCGCTCAGCTGAATATTAATAACTCTCTAAGATAGTTTGCCAGACTATACACACATAATATATGAGCCCAATGAATAAGCTTCACAAGAAAACGGTTCGTTGTGTTAAGATTGACAACTGACAAGAATATCTTAAGTTCGATTAAAGTTAAATCTTAAGTAGGATTAAAGCTTTAAACAGGTCCCTTACAATGTTTACTTATAAGAAGCGCTTAGGTCTTATGCTGTGTACAAGTAGATAGCGTTTAAAAAAACGTAGAAGCATTAGAATTTGAAAGAACTGCTGTCATAGTTTCTCATTTGCAGGTGGCAAGGTAATAGTTGCTTTCGAGGAGAGGACATAAGTTAATATGAAATGAACGTAGAGGGCAAATCTTCGAAGTGGTATATGGCATCGTAGGTAGGTGCCAGGAATATTGGCAAAAACCGAATAACTAAGAGTAGGACATTTAAAAACACTTGCACTGAGGACAAATAAAAAATTAAGAAAAAATATATGAGATATATCGTGACAATGCACAAACTAGACAAGAAACATAAAAAACAAGGATTATTAGAAGGCAGCGTAGGTAGTTTGTAGAAAAGCTAGAAAGGCACTCGTAGAATCAGAGAAAGAATCAAAACTATAAAACACACAGTCAATGTTGAAGATAACTAGGTTTACTCCTAGTTATTAAACTCACACTAAGTTTTAAAACTTTTCCCTTAATTGCTTCTCTCCACTTCCACTGCTTCAGTTAGTTCTTGTTCTAGGCCTCCCTGGTATCACTTTGACGGTTTAAAGTATAGTTTCTGCTTTAGCTTTTGGTACTGTTACTTCCGCTTCCTTTTTGGTGACTCCATAGTTTTGAAAATCTGTGTCCGACCCTTTTGCTTGCCACTGTTTGTAAGTATAATCTTGTCTTCTTTATTTTTTCTTAAACTTTGTTTGACCCATAGATAAATAATATAGTATTACCGGACCAGGTCTCTTGTGGTTTGACCACCACCAGGTCTCTTTATTCTCAAACTTCTTTCCTACGATTGTTTTAAGTATTTCAATAACAGTATCTCTAATAATACTAACAATATTCCTCCAAATTGTATTAGGACGTATAATACTAAGAGCTGAATACGTAGACTTCTTAAGAGCTGAATAAAAATTTAAAATTTGTGTGCATTGTTGGTTGCTTAACTAGTTATTACTACATTCATATAATGATGTTGACTGGTTGATACCCATGTTGAGTCACTGATACAACATTTAAATAATGTTTTAATACTGCTTCTATATTCGTTGGTATGTACTGCGAAAATACCAAATAAATTAAATAATAAAAAAGACTAACTAAAATAGAAACAAGCAATATAGAGCGAGTATAGTAGAGTTGGTCTTAGTCTGAGAATAGGATACTATTCTCAGACACTTTCCATAGAATTGGGAATAAGCTTTTTGATATTGATTTACTATTTTTTTCAGTATTTTTTGATATTGATTTAAGTGTAAGTATTCCTGAAGGACAAAATATGAATTACTTTTAACATTATTACCTTCATGTTCTTTGCAGAACTCAGTACAAAAATATCGAAAAAACAATAGACTGTGGAATAAAAAGTCAATATTTTCTCCATCAAGATAATTTGCTAGCCATTCCTCATTAAACCTAAGAGATCTCTAATCTAGTGTAGGACCATCTGTTTCGTCGTAGATGAAGCAACGAAGCACTAAAAAGCCCAAAACCTAGGAATTTTGTGCAGTAAGATGAATCGTCATGCAACTTTTTGCATTCAATTTAAAAGAGTGTCAGGAAATTTTGTGAACTAAATTGATCTCCGGCAAAAAAATTTGTGCATGAGAAAATGCATTTTCAAAGTGCATCTCGAAGAGATGGAAAATGAAAAATTTAGAACTCAGGAAATATTGACGGAAATGAGTTCAATTTTTATATATGAGGGTTTTTTTAGGTCAGTGAACACAAATTTCATGACGGCGATGTTCTCCGAGGTACCTGGTGCCAAGGTGGAGCTCGTTGCCTGGGACGATTGAATAATTTGCGAAATAAAGATTGGATCGAAAAACTAAAAAATACGCGTTTAATATTTTTCAAAAATCTATCGAATGACACTAAAGACGACCCCCCACTCTATCCCTGGAGGTGGGGTGGGGGTAACTTTAAAATCTTAAACGGAAACTTTAAAATCTTACGTAAAAATAAGCAACTTTTATTCGAGAAATTTTTTCGAATTGTGGATAGATGGCGCTATAATCGGAAAAAACGATTTATCGTGATACCATAGGTAATTTATAGAAACGGTCTAATGCCTCGAGAAATACACTTCCAAATAAAAGACCAAAAAATACGTAATTAATATTTTTCAAGAACCTATCCAATCACATCAAACACGACCCTCCACTCCACCCTCTGGAGGTGGGGTGGGGGTTAACTTTAAACTCTTAAATGGGAATCCCCATGTTTTATTGCAGATTTGGATTCCTCATGAAAAAATAAGTAATATTTATTCGAAACATTTTTAGAATTGTTAATAGATGGCGCTAATAAATAGTGTTTTTCGATTATAGCGCCATCTATCCCTAATTCGAAAAAATGTCTCGAATAAAAGTTACTTATTTTTTATGTAAGGAATCCAAATCTGCAATAAAAAATGGGGGCTCCTCTTTGAGATTTTAAAGTTACACCACCCCACCTCACCTCCAGGGGTGGAGTGGAGGGTCCTGTTTTATGTTATTCGATAGGTTCTTAAAAAATATAAAAGATGTATTTTTTGGTTTTTTATTTGGAAGTGTATTTCTCGAGATATTAGACCGTTTCTATAATTTACCTATGGTATCACGAAAAAACCGTTTTTTCCGATTATAGCGCCATCTATCCACATTTCTAAAAAATGTCTCAAATAAGAGTTGCTTACTTTTACGTAAGCAATCCAAATCTGCAATAACAAATGGGGTTTCTATTTAAGATTTCTCCTTTCCACCCCACTCCACCCCCACCTCCAGGGGGTGAAGTGGGGTGGTCGTGTTTAGTGTCATTCGATAGATTTTTGAAAAATATTGAACACGTATTTTTCAATTTTTCGATCCAATCTTCATTTCGCTTATTATTCGATCGTCCCGGGAATTATTCGGTCGTCCCAGGCGACGACGAGTTTCACCCTGGGCACCAGGTACCTCGGAGACCATCGCTGTCATGAAATTCGTGTTCAGTGACCTCCAAAACCCCCAAGTATAAAAATTGAACTCATTTCCGTCAATATTTCCTGAGTCCTAAATTTTTTATTTTCCATCTCTTCGAGATGCACTTTAAAGATGCTTTTTCTCATGCACAAAAATTTTTGCCGGAGATCAATTTAGTTCACAAAATTGCCTGACACTCTCACAAATCAAATGCAAAAAGTTGCATGACGATTCATCTTACTGCACAAAATTCCTAGGTTTAATGTTTCGTTGCTTCGTCTATCGTATAGTGCATCGTGCAACTCCTATCTAATAGGGAACTTGCACATTTTTTTTTTATTAGATAATAATGTTCAGTTTTGTTTAAAAATGAGATTTCCAAAATTTCACGCTTCAAAAACTCGTAATAACTTATATTAAATAAAATACATACATATTTAAAGTCTTCTGCGGTATAAAGTAGTTCAAACGGCCCATGACGTCACATAGTTTTGCATTAGTTTTTATTATGGTTATATTTCGCTGTGTCTAGGTACACGATAACGTGTACGCAAATAAAAAAGTTAGGTAGACGCGAATTAAACTTCATGGTACATGCTATTTTGATATGTTTAGTGTTTGTTTGATAGAAACATATTTGTTAAGGGAAGGGAAGCAGAACTATTCAGATGTTTCAAACTTAATTGTAATAAATCAATGTATAATATAAAAGTATATATTTAGGTTAGCAAAATAATTAACATATGCATTTAGTTTACATGACATGTAGGTACAAAATATTGTTAAAATAATTTTTATACGTAAGTGAATTATTATAATCAACTATTCTAAATGCAAAATAAGCCACAATTTAACTAAAAAAAATATTTGATTAACTTTTAGACGTCCAAATCGGATTTCATTGTCAAAATACAAAAATTAGTCAGATTAAATAAATTATTAAGTCCACTTTACATCAGCAATAAATTGAACATGAAATTGACAAAGTTATTCAAGGCCAAATTTGCGTGTACAAAATGTATGGTTTGTAAAAGAAAATGAAGGAATTTGATGAAATAGAACAACTGGATATGTTTTATTTTGTCAAATTTCTTTATTTTTTTTTATTCACGGCAAAATTATGTGTTTTATATAAGTCAAATTTGACCTTGAAGAAGTTGGTCATATTCTTGTTCAATTTATTGTTGATGTAAAGTGGACTTTCGAAAAAATTTTTTACTAAGCAACAACATTTTTGTTTAATTTAATAATATTTTGTATTTTGACAACGACATCCGGTTTAGAAGTCGAAACGTTAATAAAATCAATTTTTTAGTTAAATTGTGGCTTAGTTCTCATTTAGAATAGTTGATTACAAAAATGCCACAAGGATAATAGCTTCAGAACAAGTTAATTATTATTGTGAACGCTTTAGGTCTTCCTTATATTTTAATCTTTTACGGTAATACTATTTCATTTATAACTACAAAAAATATATATTAATTTATAGTCTCTTATCTTTTTCGTACTGTTTTAAAATGTTCTTAAACTCATTAAAAGAACTAAATAATTGTCCACACTCCGTGGTTAATTTAAAAACAAACACTAAACAAATAAAAAATAAGAAATCACTGACACTAACTTTTTATTTGCGTACACGTTAGCGTATACCTAGACACAACCTTATATTTAGGTATATTCTTCTTCTCCTTCTTTAGTTTATTGGCCTCCACCTACTTTGGTATTTGGCAAGCTCATCGTCGTGGAATAAGTCAAAAATATTTATATTATAATGACATTTATCGTATAGCATTGTAATAATATATACCAGTTTGTTAAAATTGTAGTTTTATACTGTTTTTGAAGGAAAGGAACGAAGGTTTACTATTGAAAATAAAACCATTTTGTAAAAGTACAAATTTTCTATGAATAGGTCTAACGATCAAAAACACTTGTAACGTCACATAAATGTATTTTCTACTGACGTTTATAACGTCTAATTTAAAATTCTGTTTATTTTATTGGAAAAATGTACATGTAAAACCAAGTGACGTCACGACGCATTTTGGACCACCTGTTTTAATTTGAATTTTTAATCGTCTTTAGGGGCCAAACGAAAGACAAACAAAACTTTTTTATCTTTGATACATGTTTTAAATTATGTTCTGTTGTGATTTATAACATTTTTTTCGAATTTAAAAATTTATGCAAGTTCCCTATTGTTAAGCTAAGGTCTACATTAAGACGAACAATATTTGGATTCGTTGAAGCTCTGAAGGAGAAATACCAAGTTCTTCTTGGGCTAATTTGTCAAGTTCTGCTCAGTAAGGTTGAACATTATCATCACTTTTTGCCTACCAAATATTATGATAAACTCCTTCCATGACTCCAAGATATTCCACCTTAGTCAGTAAGATATAGACTTCCAAAAAGAAAATAATATGTACTTCGAACAATATTTTCCAATTATGTATTCAATATGGAACAATTATTTCATACGTTCTTTTCAATGTAGAATATGGTGATGGGAAAGCCTTCATACCTAATAGTCCAGGGCGCATCTGTTTTGAGATGGACGTTGAGAGGTGACTCAAATTTTTTTGCAGAAATTCCTTGAAAATAAATCAAATATTAATATTTGAGTTATCCTCCCTCTCAAAAAGGTCCGGAACATTGTTTAAATAATCAAAATGTCAAAAAATTAAGGAAAAATTCGATTTTTTTCTTGGTTTTTTGATTATAACTTTAAAAGTGTTCATTTCCGAGAAAAGTTGTACTGACATAAAAGTTGCGTAATTAAAGTTCCTACAATATAGAATTGGTTAAAAATTTAAAAAATAGTCACCCTAGTTGCAAAATAGCAATAATTGCGAAAAAACCATACAAAAACAAGTATTAAGGCTCCCCCAAACCAACGCGAATTATTCGCAGCGGATTCGTGACGGAAAGTTCGCAGTCGAATTCCTGACGGAATTCGTAAAGAACTTCATATTGAAGCGAATATATTCGCGTCATACTCGTATGTGTCTAGTATTGAGAAGAGTTGGTGACAACGAAAAACAAAGAATACTACTCAGTGATCTCAATTCTTCACAAAAATGTATACATCATCAGATGAAGAAGAGGCTCTTGTAATGTTAGCAATGGAGGACGACAATTCAAGGTAAAATTATTATCTATAGTTATCCTAAAACAACAATATGGACTATATTATGAATTTAATCTTAGGAAAAGAAGAAAATGGGTTCATGATATCAATCTAGAAAGACTGAAATGTGGGGAATATCACACGCTGATGCCTCAATTACGAAAAGACGATAAAAGATGCTACATTTATTTTAGAATGACAATAGATTGTTTCGATGAACTGTTGCACCTTGTAGAAAATGATATTAGAAAATCAGACACGAATTACCGAGAAGCTATTTCTCCCGAAGAACAGTTGGCCATAACATTAAGGTAAGAAAATGAAAAAAAAAACTGCAGGCATTATTTATATCATTAATTTACTACAGTAAAAGAGAATAAGGATCAAAATAACTCTAAAATATACTTTATGTATTGTAAGGGTCAAAGGAATTGACATAGTTGGAAACTGATGGATTATGAGAAGCTGCTTGGTTGCAACTCTGCGCCAAGTTGTGTAGTGTAATATAATTATTTTCACAATTCACTTCATAGAACCCAGAAGTATTCGATTGTTTAGGTAATGCAGTGTCATTTGGTGAAGGTAGGGATACAACCGAAATACTTCCGACGGAAGAGGGGTTTTGATAGGTGTCTGTACTTTCAGCTCTAGATTGATGGCTATTCAAAGAACTTTCCTCCAATTGAAGCAACTCCTGCTCCATGATAACTTGCGCAATCTTCATTTTTGTTTCAATTTGCCTTCTAGGAGAGAAAGATTTTACCGTAGAAGCATGAGCCAAAAACAGTTGATCGGTAGCATCATGCACTACTCTCTTTTTGCTCTCAAAATAACTGATCATATCTTTCACAGATGTGGATGGCTCAGAATTGCGTTTTCTGTTTGTTCTGCCTGTAGAAGGAGTTTCATTTGAAAGAGTAACCCTAGGAGCTTCATTTCGAGTAGGTTTCGATGAGGAGGGTTGAATCTTATTCTGGGAATCATCTGTCTGAGTTGTTAGTAGATTTTTACTACACGTTGGTTTCTGTACTGCGGAATTTTCATCCGTTAATATATTTTCGGGTTCTTTTCAGATTCTTGTGTATCAACATCTGTGACATTGGATGCAGTCTTAGCAAAATTTAGGAACGGTTTGAACGATTCCATATGATCTGCCCATATCCATTTTTTTTATCGCTTGCCGCTTGTCCAGTTCTAGTTTTATTAGTTCTTATGTACTTAGCGTACGTATCGCGCAGATTCCTCCATTTTTTTTTAATCTCATCCCCTGAAACAAAATACTCTTTTTTAGGTATCTGGCTACCGGAGATACATTTTATACAATAGGCCATAGTTTTAGAGTCGGGTTTTCGACTGTAAGTGCCATAGTTGTAGAAGTTTGTGAAGCTTTATGTAGAAATTTGCAACATATTTACTTGCCCGAACCAACTACAGAAATATGGAAAAAATCTGAAGAAGGTTTTAGAAATACCTGGCGATTCCCAAATTGTATTGGTAGCATCGATGGCAAGCATGTTACTATCAAGTGTCCAGACAAAACAGGATCTAATTATTGGTGTTATTTGAATAAGTTTTCTACAGTATTAATGGCTATTGTTGGCCCAGATTATAGATTCATTTCAGTTGATATTGGCGGTTTTGGTAAAAACAGCGACGGTGGAATATTCGAAGCTTCCAACATGGGAAGAAGATTTGAAACAAATCAGATGGGTGTACCTGAGCCGAAAAATCTCCCAGGCCAGAATGAACTTTCCCCCCATGTCTTAATTGGAGACGAAGCCTTTGCACTAAAACCATACTTGTTGAGGCCCTTTCCATACAGTCAAAGCAGAACAGATATTTTCAAGGAAAATTATAATGTGAGGCTCTGTAAAGCGAGAAGAGTAGTAGAAAACGCTTTTGGAATATTGGCACAAAAATGGCGTATATTCTACAGACCAATGGAAACAAAAATTGATACTAGTATTCTTATTGTGAAAACTGCATGTATTTTGCATAATTTTCTAAGGACAAAAAAATGTGATGATAGATTCATAGAACTTTTAGATCCACCAGAGCCTGAACTTGGAGCATTTCAAAATTTGGACAATGACCCAAGGAGAGCTGCAAGACTGGCATTTTCTGTTCGAGAAAAATTTGCCACGTATTTTAATTCAGGACTATGAATAAATTGTTCACGATGAAAATAATGGACTCTTCTTGCAGTAAATATAGTATTGTTTAGGCCTCTGCTTTTCTTTAGTCTTAGATGTAGAAAAATAAACCAATACAAATCGTAAAACTACTCACCATTTTCGCCTATTTCTTCTCCTATTCTAGTCCAAATCTTGTCCTTTTTCCTTACATTTTTATAATCTTCATGAGAAAGGTCATAGAGAATAGGATACTTTCGAACCAACTCAATAATTCTCTCCATTTTCAATTTTTTCACATGCGAAACTACTGCGAAACTGATAAAAACGCTGTCGAGTGCGAACTAAGATTCCGGACGAATAAATACGCAGACAAAACGCATGCCCGAACGACGAAAATCGTACTTGTCTGAACTTGTATACTTACCACAGTGGAAACAATTCAATGCGAATCGTATGCGGTACGGAATTCCGCAGGTAATGCGAATTTTCCGCGTTGGTTTGGGGGAGCCTTTAGCATTTTACGTTTTTCAACCATTTATGCTACACTTAGGACCTTCATATTTCACCCACAAAAACTTTATGATACAGTAAAACAATACTGTAAACTTCATTAAGATCGGTTTAATAGATTTTGCAAAATAAATTTTGCAATACAACTTTCGCAAATAGATTCATTTTTTCAAAATGTTACAGGACTGATAATAAAGCAGATAGCAAGTTGAAATTTTTTTTGTTTATAGAAGCGTACTGTAACTTTCATTTGCAATTTTCAAAATTAAAATCGATTAATTACCACGGCGTCAGAAAATTTTTTAAATAAACAATAATTTTTGGTGCTACGCGCAGGACAGCGGTGTTCGATTCACACAAGTTGATTTCCACCAAAATTTCTTCCAATCTTTATCTAATATATTATTTTCTTACTCTATATTTTGTTGTATTTTAATATTTTAATTCCACAAAAATCAAACTAATTTTATTATTGTTTGTGAAATATTGTTTAAACAATTGTATATGTTTAAAAATAATAAACTTTTATTATTTAAGTTAAAATATATGAACAAAGAAAGTTTTTGCTAATAAAAGTGTTATTTCAAAGGATAGATTATGTAATTTTATTTTGCAATAAACAAATTTATTTATTTATATCGAAATGTAATAAAAATTAAAATGCATCAATCATTATCAAAGGTCATTGGAATGCCCAATCAGAGCAAACTATCCGCTGTCCTGGGCGTAGCACCAATAATTAATGTTTATTTAAAAAAACTCCTGACGCCGTGGTGTTAATCGATTTTAATTTTGCAAAATTGCAAATGAAAGGTGCAGTACACTTCTATACGCAAAAAAAATTTTCAACTTGCTATCTGCTTTATTTTCAGTCCTGTAACCTTTTGAAAAAATGATTTTTTTTACGAAAGCTGGATTGCAAAATTTATTTTGCAAAATCTGTTGAACCGATCTTAATGAAATTTACAGTATTGTTTTACTGTATCATAGAGTTTTTCATGGTGAAATATGAAGGTCCTAAGTGTAGCAAAAATGGGTGAAAAACGTAAAATGCGAATACTTGTTTTTGTATGTTTTTTTCACAATTATTGCTATTTTGCAACAAGGGTGACTATTTTTTAAATTTTTAGCCAATTCTATATTATAGGAAATTTAATTACGCAACTTTTATGTCAGTACAAATTTTCTCGGAAATGAACACTTTTAAAGTTATAATCAAAAAAACCAAGAAAAAAATCGAATTTTTCCTTAATTTTTTGACATTTTGATTATTTAAACAATGTTCCGGACCTTTTTGAGAGGGAGGATAACTCAAATATCATTATTTGATTTATTTTCAAGCAATTTCTGCAAAAAAATTTAAGTCACCTCTCAACGTCCAAATGTACTAATATTTTTACAGATGCGCCCTGGTCTATAAAGGAATTAACAAGTAGATACTATCATAATTACCAGTAAAGTGGCTTGTTAAAATTGATTAAAATGATACAAACTTTTTACTGCGTTGATAATGGTAGGGGAGCAAAGTGTGCTAAATTTGCAGTCACTCGAGCGTTATGAGGTTGTGATTATTAGGTCCTAAAACTAAACAAAGTTAAGTAAAATTTTCCATTTCAGTGGGGACTTTTTTAAGACCATTTTTTAATTTAATTTTCCATATCCAAAAATCGATTTTTCCGATTATAGCGATATCGATTCATAATTCGAAAAAATGTCTCGAATAACAGTTGCTTATTTTTACTTAAAGAATCCAAATCTGCAATAAAAAGTTGGGGGCCCCATTTTAGGATTTTAAAGTAACCCCCCACCCCACCTCTGTGGGGGTCGTATTTAGTACCATTCGATAGATTTTTCAAAAACATTGTGAAAGTGTATTTTGCAGTTTTTCGATCTGATGTTCATTTTGCGAAATATCGCGGGGTTTGTATTTAAAATTTTAAATTTACCCCCCACCCCTCTCCGTGGGGGGTCATGTTTCGTACCATTCGATAGATTTTTGGAATATATTGAAGACGTATTTTTTAGTTTTTTGATCTGTCATTCATTTCGCGAAATATTCGCTTCTTTTTTGTAAAAGTTTTTGACTCATCCATTTCCTTACTCAAATCGTCAGATTTTTGAAATATACACTCTTTTGCATGTATGTATGATACTTAACTTACCTTATCTTAATCTGACAATTTCGAATATTTTTAAGGATCGATTTTTTTTTCGGGTCCCCCTTAACGAACTTCCCTGTGTTAACAGCCAATATATGGTAGAGGGACATCTGCAGGGTACCAGGTCTCTCCCCATATGATAATCTGACGCGCTCGAGTAACTGCAAAAATCCCCGATGGGGCTCCCCTACCATAAAGCATTTTTATAAAAATAGCGGTAAATATATTTTTAGAACGTCCAAATAAAATGTAAATTTTGCTAATCCCAAAAAAACCAACAACTATTTTAAAACAAAATATACAGGTAGAGGTAGACATCATCAAAATACCCACTTCAAAAGATGTAGATAAGTAAGTTATACAGTATGGTGCAAACTGTGGAATATATGCATTATTTCAGAAAAAGATGATTCAAAAAAATCTTAAAACACATAAATTTTAATTTTTGGACTGCCATCAATTGGCTTAGGTATTAATTTAAGTAATAAAAAAATATTTTTAGAATATTTATTTCTAACCGATTAACCAAAATTATGTACTTAATTACCTAACTATAAAGTATGAAATAAATTAGTTATTTCAGAAATGCGACTTTTAACAAAGTCTTTAAACACGCCAATTTTAATTATTTTTGGATGGCCAGCAATTATTGCTATATAACAGGGGTGGCCAAGTTCCTTGATAGTTCGAGCCATTTTTCAAAATTTGAAAATTTTCGCGGGCCGCGATTAAGGAATTTTATTTAAAAAGTGTAAACATGGTATATTTAATTTTTCTCTCAGTGTTTGGAGTCCACGCATTTTAAAGTGAAATAAAATGGTTCACATCGTTGTTTAAAATATGAAAATAATTCTACAAGTAGCTTTACTAATTCAGGATACTTCGGGATTCTTTATCGTCGTTCCCTCTTTTTCTGGGACGGCCTACTGATTTTCTACATTCTTTCAAAAAACACTGCTTCTATTACTCTGCCTTCCTCTGATCTTAACACATGACCTGCCCATCTTGTCTTAGCTTTTATGTGTCTGACGATGTTTTCAGTAGAATATCTACACAGTCACCAATTCGGCTTTGCGACACCTTCTCCATTCTCTTGTCATTTCATCTCTTTGAAGGCCAAATATCATTCTGAGAATTTTCCTTTCAAAATCCAGCAGCTTATTTATTTCCTGCTAATGTAGAGTCCATGTTGTACTTCCATAATATGTAACAATTGGGCGAATAATTAGCATGTACAGTTTTAATTTAGGATTTATGATAATTTAAACAATTTAGGGGGCTAATATTGAAGAAGAAACAGGTTTTAAAGCCTACTTACAAGAAGATAGAAGAAGAAGTCTTAATTTAGATTGTATTTTTAGTAGCCTAGATTTTAATAATGATGCACTCAACGAAAAAGGTACGTAATATCAATAAAAATGTTAATTCAGACAACAAACGCAATACTTAAAATTTGTCCAATTCTTGGTTTTATTGGGACAACAAAACGATGTTCATCAATTCATTATTTTCGTTCGTTGAGCCATGAATTGTATTACGTTTATTGAGTGGATGAACATTCATTATGTATACAATACCATAATATCACTTTATTGGTATTACGAACTCTGTTCACTGAGTCAACGAACACTATTTATTGATATTACGAACTCTGTTCACTGAGTCAACGAACACTATTTATTGAAACAACAACGTCGTTAATTGACCGACGAAGACTATTCGTTGTGTCAATAACAGTGTTATTTCTCCTAACGTATTTCGTTTATTTCTACAATTATTTCCGTTTATTGTTACAATTAATTCCGTTCATTCCCACAATAAATACGGTTTTTCTTACAATCAATTCTATTCATTCTTACAATCAGTTTCGTTCATTCCTAGTATGAACGTATTTTATATTAATAATAGTTACTGAATGCAATAGCCCAATGTATGATATTAATTGATTAATAATAATTTTTTAAATCCCCTTTTTTGTCCTTAACCTAAAGGACTTTACACTGTGATTTTTCATATGATTTCACTTATACAGTGTACTGGAATAAGTGTTACACTCCCCCCGCCCCCTTATTAACTTATTTATTATTAGCACATAAGCAAAACGCTCGGACAGGTCGATTTTTAAAATAATCAAAGTATATTATAACCTCAATATTTCGAATTTTACACGATCCCTCTACAGGTGACAGGCGCGGCGTAACTTTGATTTTTTGTAATGGGAAAGTACGTCATGTGACAGCTTATTTAAAAGCGTTTGAAATAGTGATTCCAAAAATGTATAACACTTTAATCCTTTTTGAGAGCGCAGGTGCAAAATTTCGATCGAATTCTTTTTAAACGCATTCATTTTTTTTGGAATTCTGAGAAAACATAAGTATTTTTGAAAAATTTAAACGCAGAATAAAATATTACATTATTACCGAGGGCAGAAAGTCCCTTAGAATAAACAAAAAGTTTCTGTTAAATGGTATGCCTATTTGAAATTAAAAATAATACTAAATTTTCTCTTTTTCACCCCTGTGACTTATTAAAATAATCATTATAGATGTTCTCAGGGACTTCAGACCCTCGATAATACTGTAATATTTTATTTTACATTTAAATTTTTAAAAATAATAATTAGTTTTCTCAGGATTCGAAAAAATGAATTAAAAAAGAATTCGACCGAAATTTCACGATAATAGACACACAAAAACTTCCTTCTACTACGGACTACACTTGAAAACGAAATGCAATTATTATTCGGCACCTCGGTAACACAGAGAAGCTAGGGGTATCACAATAAAGAAAAGCCGTTAACTTTCAAATGATCAAGCAAAACATTTATTGTCTCAACAACTCCGAGTATTGTCACAATGATGCATTAATTGTGGGTATTAAATGCAGTAGTAGATTGATTAATGCATTCGTTGTCACAACAATCAATTTACATCTATTCAATAATCATATATTACTCTATATTAACAACATTTGTACATTGTTTTAATGAAATCTGTACGTTGTCACGATAAACCAAGGTAATTGATTGTTATCTACGAAATCAAGAACGTGAGTTGCTGCCAGAATTAACAGTATTTATTAAATATACGAGACTAAGTTATTGGCTGAACAAATTGAGTGTTATTGATTAATGTACTCTAGTTATTCTCACAATTATTATTCAATCATTGTGACAATAACCAAATACATTCGTCAATGTCTAAAAGTTCGTTGAAACAAAAAATTAAATTGTTGTGACAACGAAATACTATTCAGTAATCACTGTTAATCAATATTACGAACTAATTTTTTTTAAGTGTGATAGGGAACATAATGATCTATTCCCCACGCAGCTATCCATTATCACTATGCTCAGTCCTCACTATGCTTCCAGATATTTAAACTCTTTTACTACTTCGAAGTTGTGGTCATTACTAGGGCTTTTCATCGATTGTCATTTGTTTCGAGCTTCTGTTCTGTCATATGTTGTATAATATGTGTATACGAATTTTATATACAGATTATACAACATATTATGACAGAAGCTCGAAACAAATGACTGTTGTTGAAAAGCCCTATAGTTATGTTCCGCCTAACTATTGGTATTGGATTTTTGGTTACTGTTAGCATGTATTTCGTCTTCTATTCATTTATTCGAAGGGCCAGACTACCTATTTCTTCCTCGTGTTGTGAAAACATCTCTCTCACGTCTCTTGTAGAATGAGCGACTGCACCTCCACCTAGATCATCAGCAAAGGTTAACAATAGTTTTGATCCTCGATTCGAAAATCCCTCTGTCAGCTTTTATATTCATTGTCAGTAATTCAAGACATTTTGAAACACAAAAATTAAAAGCAATTCAGGTTCATTTAATGAGAGCCACAAATAAAATCCTTCAAAGAGTCAGTGGCTCACGAGCCACAGTTTGGCGACCCCCATGATACTATGACAAGAAGATAAATCAACGCGCATGATGGTCTTGCATCCCTATCGCTCACTGTGACGTAAACCAGAGACAACTTTCCCGGCGCCAAGTTGAATTCTTTATTTGTGTTCATGTTCATTCATGTTGAATGAGATTTTTGTTTATTCGTTTATGTAGTAAAAACTTTTATATTATATAGTTATATAAATTTTGTGGTAAAAACGTTCAGTTTCCTGTGTTAATATCACCTAATTTGTTTATCTAACGCAAGTTGCTCTCGGCTATCTGTACCTACTTTATAAAGAAGACTAATTTTTGTTTACCATGTATTGTGCAGTGGTGGGTTGTTTAAACAATAACAATAAAAAAAGTGAAACTTTTTCGAAGTGTCGTTTTTTCGTGTTTCCTAGTGACAAACACATACGTAAACTGTGGGTCTCCAAGTGTTTTCAGCGAGACAAATTTAATGTAGATACCGTGAGAACATGCTCCAAACATTTTACAGAAGCTGACTTTTGTTTAAAAGAAAAACTATTGGATACCTGACAACAAGTGGAAGTTAAGAAATGATGCAATACCTTCTCTTCATTTAATAAAGACCCCAAGTGCAAAAACATCGATTGAAAATACACGCAAAAGAAGAATAGAGATAAGAAATATAAGAAATGACAGACAAAATGTTTCTATTGAAACGAATGGCCATTTTAATAGAACTCTGAATTCGAAGTAACACTTTATTTTTGATAGCTCCATAAATAACTCATTTTGGATGTATGTTTTACTACGAATATGCTAATGAAATGTGTTCTTTATATATTTAACTTTTATTACAGAGAAAACACACATGAACTACAACTTGAAATGTCAAATGTGTTAGATCAGATTGCAAAACAAGCAGTAGAAGAAACTTGCGACACAAAATTTAAGGATACCGCTACTCAAACTGTAATATAAGAGAAAAAAAATATTTTTAAAATCTACAAATTTACATAATACATATTTGTTATGATCTACTCAAAAATTAATTAATTTCAGTGAAAACGACATTGTCAAAAAAGCCATGGAACAAATAAAGAATTTGCATACTGAAAATAAAAAATTGAAGGAACTTCTTAGTAGAGAGAAGGAGGAAAAAGTACAGTTGAAAAATTTTTACTAAAGGGTAGTTAAAAAAATTAAAAAGTAAAAAACAAATTAAGTGGTCAATTGAAGATTTTGCTTCAGCAATTTCTTTGAATGCTGCAGGGGCAAGGTCCTATCGTTTATTAAGAAAAAAAGGCTACCCCCTTCCAGCTGTAGGAACGTTAAGACGATGGGATTCCAAATGCTAACGATAAATCGTTTACTTGGGTAAACCACGTTTCTGAGGGTGGTTTACTAAAACCAATCCTGGAATTTGTAACTAAATGTAGTGAACTGGAACATATTTTTTCTACGAGCGTGCAATAGCTATTTGTATAACAAGGGAGGAAAGTGCTACTTTTCCTCCCGAGAATGAAGTTTACTGCCCGACGCGTAGCGGAGGGCAGTAATCATTCAAGGGAGGAAAAGGTACTTTACTCCCATGTTATACATATGGTTTTTCCACCTTCCTCAAATAACAAGTCATTTTTTTCATTTCTACTTAATTTATTTATGTAACTAACCAACAAAATTTATTAGAACTAAAACAAACAAGTAGGTACAATATAACTGTCAACTGTCAAATATAAGTCAATTATTAATGTAAACATTGTTAAATCAGAATAACAATTTACTGTTTTTTACCATTCTGCAAAATACAGAGTGTTTTTAAATAAACGTTAAAATGTATAGATACTTACGTAATAAAAAATAGATATCGTACAGGGCGTCAATAAGTTATATTTCATGAATGAAACACCATGACCTCACTTTTACTTTTCCTCCCTAGGGAGGAAAAATATTTTCCTCCCTAGGGAGGAAAAGTACAACTTTGCTCCCTACAATCAGGTCCGGAAAAGTATACTTTCGGTAGAGGTAGGTGGAAAAAATGTTTACTTTCGCGCACGCGTTTTAGTTTAAAAAGTTTCACTTTTCCGCACGCGTGTAAATATTTTAATGTGGCCTTAAAATAATTATAATACATGCAATAAACTAATATTTAGATATTATTTACTATTTTATTTCAAATGTATCTTATTGTGTTCCTGTTTTAATGAAATTAACGCGACAATTCGATGAAATAAAATTATTTCGACATAATATTCGAAAGTCAAATCGGTAGACAATAACAGTCGTTTTGAATCATCGTCATGGAAACCAAGATCGTCGTCATGCTAACTAATTATATTGAAAGTTTGGTTTTGACAACCTTGTCAAAAAATTAATTTGTGTATGTATTTTCATATTAATTAAATTAATTGATTAAGATTTGGTCATTTTTATTAAGACTCACAGAAAAAATATTGTTCCTAACTCTTGCAGAAAGTCTCTTTTCCGCACTCGACTGCTTGCGGAACTCCCGCTTCGCGTCGTTCGGCAAACTGCAGTCGCGTGCGGAAAAGTATGACTTTCTGCACTTGTTAGGAAAATAACTATTTCGTACTTATAATCGCAGTACATTAAAAATTAGTAAACATTATCTGAAAACCCTATTAGAAGCCGCAAAACAAGTAAATCTTAGTGCCGACGTAAAATTACTTTTTTTTTTAGATGTAAAAGGTATTTTAAAATAAGGATGCTAAATAAAAATATTAAAGATAATTATAATATCCGCAAGAGAAAAATTATAAAAATTATCAAATAATATCATAAATAAATAAATAATAATAAATAATATTCATAAAGTCTGAAGTATGACACGCTTTTCGTTTATTTTTCAAATTATTTACGTCTTACCGGCTTTGTATAATATTTAATTTATGCCTTATAGCTTTATTTTGTAATGTACACAATCAAATCGTAGATTCATATATTTCTATAATTAATTTTACAAATTAATTATGCATTTTCAAAACCACGTATTCACATAAAGTAACTAGTTATGAATTCTTAGTGCAACATATGGCATCAAGGGCCACTCACCGTTAACAGTTTAAGTTTCAAGTTATTCATTTATAGTAATGAAACAGTGTTGCAATATGATTCATCGTCAAAATAAGATACACACAAGTTCCCTGGTTTAGTCTCGCAGTGACGTCATGCGCCAGTCGATTGAATTTAGAATTGCAAGTGTGCATATCTTTCTGTCATAGTATCATGGGCGACCCCTATATAATATGTGTTGGACATTACGTCACCAATGTTGGCCTAACAACGTAATCAATAATTTTTTTAATACAAACCGAGGTCACGGGATACCTCACTTAAAAGGTTTCCTAATCAGCTTTGCAACGAAGTAATATTCGAATATTTATTTCTACAGGATTAATCAAAATTATGTACCTAAGCACAGTAAATATTAAGCACTGTAAACTGGAATTGCAATAAATGCTTCTTCACTAAACTACATTACGTTAGCAAAGAATTTACTGCCCATCTTCAAAGTTCGTCATTTTCAATATTTCAATAATTTGATTATATTACTAAACATTTATTATAAATTTTTTTTAATGGCATAGATATTATTCATTCAGTCATTCGCTATCAGATTATAGTGTAAGATGTAGTGTGAATTAAGTAAATGTCTTGTTACTAAGTAAAGTCGACTTCATTATCTTTATAAAAAGACGCTTATTGCTTCCGAACGTCTGCGGTCCCTAGGTGAGTACTCACTTAAAGAAAAATTTCCTATCCAGCTGGGATTTGAACTCACAACCCTTGGGTTCAAAGATTCTTACCACAGAGCCACAGAGGAGTTTGTTATTATAAGTTAATTGCATTAATAAACCAACAGTTTTGGATAACCTTGTGAAAATAAATATTCAAATAGCATCGTTTCGAAGCCGAGTAGGAGATCTTTCAAATGAGGTAGGTATCCGTGACCTCGGTTTGTATTTAAAAAATCATCGATTACGTCATTACATAAACACTGATGACGGAATGTCCAAGATATACAGTCGACCTAATGTGAAAAATGCATAAGTCCAAAATATGTACCTGATTTTACAGGAGAGGCAAAATAGTCTAGTAAAATAAGATTACACTACATGTAAATCAAAATGTAAATTCGTAGAGGTTGGAACAAATTTTAAATCAATGTTTGGGTGAGTACAAAAGATATTTTCAAGAAAGTATCCAAATCATATAAGGGGATCATTGTTTAAATAATTAAAAAGGGGTCATTTTTGCACAATATTTACTTTTTTAACTGTTGAGGTAATTTACATTTTAATGAAGGTCTTTAAGGTTTTTTCTACAAAGCTAAAGGACAAATATTTCACCTAAGACCTACTAAATTAAATTTGACCCCCTATTTATTTAAATAATTATATATCAAATTTAAAAATCAAATTTGCAAAAAAATTTTTTTGCGTTTTAAATAAGCACTATAAATTATTTTATTTAATAGGAGAAGTTGCGCTATATTACCAGTATTAAGCAAAAAAAAAATTGGTTAAAAAATATGTAATAATGTATGAGATATTTAATGTGTTGATCAAATGTTACTATATTTTCAAGTGCAAAAACGCGGTTGTTACCAAAAGACTATAAACCTGTTTAAAATCTCATTACTTTTATTTTTATGTATGTTTTCGATAAATGTATTGATACATTCAAATTTCAATTTAACTCCCCTCTAAAATGACATTTGAAAGTCGTTCTAATTTGTTTATAATTTGTGTTTTAAATAACGTCGCGGGGATTAAACATTTTGAAATGCTGTTCCGATAATCGGGTTCCTGGGAATTTTTCACTAAGTAACAAATCTTTTTTGTCGTTTTTTCTTCTTCTTTTTTTTCCTTATAGTAAAAGACATAGTTTTGCTTATAGAGGGGGTTTCATTAAGAATGTCCAATCTCTGAGTTGTCGATTCTAGACCTCAAAATATTAAAATTTAACCAAAATTCCTTAAATAAAATATGGCTCCTTATTAAGTTACATTATTTAAAAAAAAAAAAATATTTTTGCTCAGTATTTTAAAACTGTTCGACGTATCCTTTTCAAACTTGGTAGAAAATGTAGGTATTATACACTCTACGAAACTATGTTAAATACAGGTTTCCGGCTATTACCAGAGGCATACGACAGGAGAAAGCAAGTGCTTGACCCTTCCCAAATTCTACGTCATTGGTGAAATTGCCATTTTAGCGCAATTTTTAGATTCTCCAATAATCTCTATGTAAATAACTTACTCTTCACTCGTAACGATAAAGTCATTATTTTTCGAGATATTTGAAGTTAAACCTGTAACGGCACAGTTATTTTGATTAATGTTTTGTGCCGCTTAATTTCAAGTAGGTATCTCGAAAGCTCTGATTTTATCGTTAAGACTGAAGAGTATAATATTATTCATTCTTAACGATAAAATCATTAGTTTTCGAGATATTTGAAACTAAAAATTAAGCACAATATATTAATCAAAATAACTGTGCCGTTACATGTTTAACTTTAATATCTCGAAAACTAATGACTTTATCGTTACGAGTAAATATGATATTATTTACATAGAGAGTATTTGAGAATCTAAAAATTGTGCTAAAATGGCAATTTCACCAGTGTCGTAGAATTTGGGAAGGGTCAACCATTTACTGTCCCCTGTCGTACGCCTCTGGCAATAGCCGGAAACTTGTATTAAACATAATTTCATAGGGTGTATAATACTTACACTTTCTACCGAGTATGAAAAGGATACGTCGAATAGTTTTAAGGCCATCGGTACATAATTCGCAAATATTTTACGGCTATCCCTACTTTTTCTGTCTTTACACTGCAAATTACGTGTAGTAAAATTCACACTGATATGGATATGTAAACATTACTAGAATGTCATTCTACTTGACAATGTCATCATTAACTTTAAAGAGATGGCTTTTGAATGTTTTTTAATAACTGTTATTTGTAAATTGCAAATTATTAATTCAGTTAATAAATGTGTTAATTTTTTCACTAACTATGAATTCAGTGATTGTAATAATTTATATGTATACAACAAAAACTAATACTCAATCAAGACAAGAGGAAAAGTGTTAAAGTGATTATTTAATAATACCTATATTGTTACTATGGAACGCTTACAATTTTGAACATCTTAACAAAAAAAAAAAATACTTGGATCACAGAATATAATAATATCCAGATGTATTCTCTGCTTGGATCTTCCATAAATAATAAACAACAAATAACTTTTTATTAAGTTCACGTCTTAAATCAATTATTTATCAAATACACTATCAATAGTTATTATTTAATCAACAACTCAAAATATTCCCGATGCTTGTGAAATATTTAAAACTGTCACTGTCTTGTCATCATATTATTTGACTCAGTTCGTTGTATGACAAAGATAGCGAATGTTCGATTTGGAAAATATAACCACGGACATGGTGTCCATTTTTTTCGAATCCTGAAAAAACTAATAAATATTTTAAAAAAAATTGAAACGCAGAATGAAAGACTAAATTAATATCGAGGGCCGAAAGTCCCTTAGAATAAATAAAAAGTTTCTTTTCAATGATATATTTGAAATTAAAAATCACACTACATTTTCTCTTAGTTTTTCACCCCTGTAATTTATTAAAATAAACATTATAGAAATTTTCAGGGACATTCGGCCCTCAGTAAGAACGTAATCTTTCATTCTGCGTTTAAATTTTTCAAAAATATTAGTTTTCTCAGGATTCGAAAAAAAAAAAAATGAATCCCCCTAAAACCCTCTAAAATACTGAGCAAAAATATTTTTTTAAATCTTTAAATAAAACACCTTGTAACTCAATAAGGAGCCATATTTTATTTAAGCGATTTTTGTTAAATCTTAATATTTTGAGGTTTAAAATCTACAACTCAGAGATTGGACATTCTTAATGAAACCCCCTCTATAAGCAAAACTATATCTTTTACTATAAAGAAAAAAAGAAGAAGAAAAAACGACAAAAAATTTGTTAATTAGTGAAAAATTCCCAGAAACCCGATCATCGGAACAGCATTTCAAAATTTTAATCCCCGCGACGTTATTAAAAAAACAAATTATAAACAAATTAGAACAATTTTCAAATGCCATTTTAGAGGGGAGTTAAATTAAAATTTGAATTTATCAATGCATTTATTGCAAACATACATAAAACTAAAAGTAATTAGGTTTTACACAGATTTATATTCTTTTGGTAACAACCGCGTTTTTGCAATTGAAAATATAGTAACATTTAATAAACAAATTAAATATCTCATAAACTATTAAACAGTTTTTAACCAATGTTTTTGCCTAATACTGGTAACATAGCGCAAATTTTCTTATTAAATAAAATAATTTAGTGCTTATTTAAAACGCAAAATATATTTTTTTGCAAATTTGATTTTTAAATTTTATATATAATTATTTAAATAAATGGGGGGTCAAATTTAATTAAGTAAGTCTTAGGAAAAATATTTATCCTTCAGCTTTGTAGAAAAAAATCCTAAAGACCTTCATTAAAATGTAAATTACCTTAGCAGTTAAAAAAGTAAATATTGTGCAAAAATGACACCTATTTAATTATTTACACAATGGTCCCCTCATATGATTTGGATACTTTTTTGAAAATATCTTTTGTATTCACCTAAACTTTACAATTCATTCCAACCTGCATGGAATTACAATTTGATTTTTTTTTATTTTATTAGGCTAAAAATAAAAAAACTAACAACTGTGCATAACTCCACTTTTATACAAATAAATATAATGTGAAAAGTGCACAAGTTCTTAAACAAATTAAGTTCAACGGTTTTCGTAATTAATTTGTTTAATTATCAAACAATATGTTTTGTAATTTTAACCTATTCACCCATTTACAATGAAAATACTTTTAATTGTATAAACATAAAAAAATCACCGATGCGTTTAAACGGTTTAACCACTAACAAAAGCGGACTTGTGGTACTTGTGCAGATTTCATATGGTTTTCAATATTAAAATGGACTTATCCAGATTTCATTTTCATCATTTTAGCAAAATCTAGTAGTAAACTATATTAGAAGAAAATAGAGCTGTACATAGCTTTTGGATAATGCTAACAGATGCCATTAAAGTCTAAAATGGAATATTTTGGACTTATGCATTTTTCATATTAGGCCGACGATATATAGCAGTTGATGGCCATTCAAAAGTTAAAATTGGCGTGTTTTAAGATCTTTTTAAAATTCGTCTGTTTCTGAAATAATGAATGTATTCCATACTTCTGCATCATACTGTATGAAATTCAAAAAAGGTTTTACAACCTCAGTCATCTATTTAATAGCCACACCTCATTTTTTAAAATAATAAAATGTTAAATAAAAGTTTTTATGTGGTATTTTTAGAAGTAGAGTAGTTTTAAATCTGGTTCTAAAACGATGGTATTTTGAAAATATATCCACAAACAAACAAAAAGTTCTTACACCTACAGTTTGCATTGCAGTATCAAATAAACACACAAATATGTTTTATCTAATCTATGTATCTCATATTATATAATATATTATATTATGTATAAGTTTTTAGTTTGTGAAAACTGTCATTATAGATAGCAGTACGTGAAGGATTTAAAGTGTGCGTGAAGTAACAGTCTTCTTTCTCATTGTTTTTTGGCACTCTTTCATATAATAAAATATCCCTAACTTTCGCGTTGTCATGGTGATGGCATGTGAGCAATAAATTACAACAAGTTTGGACAGTTTAGTGGTTTGAAAAAAGAAAGAAATTTTTAAATATCAAAATTCTAAAAATTATAGAACAGAAATGAATTCCAGTGACGAAGCGTTACAGTTTTTTTATTTGTTTATCGTAGATAAAATATTGTATGAAACTGTTCTTGAAGTACTTTTTGAGAACTTACACGATGTATACTTGCTCCGCTGTTGCTCGTGCTCTAAATATCGCGTGCTTTCGCAAAAAGCATACTTCACGAACTTCAAAAATAAATATTTTGCAACACTCTATGCCAGTGGTTCTCAACCTTTTTGTGGCGACGGAACACTTTTAATTACCGAAAAAATTGCGGAACACCAAAGCAATAACATGCATATACTGATAAACAGATTAGGATTAGCACATAAATTCTGTAATAAACTTCGTTATACGTACTCAAATTTGTAAAATTTTACTTAAAATATGAAAACAAAAAACATTTTTAAAATTAACAAAAGCGTAATTCTCAAAATACATCATATGAGTAAATACTTCAAATTAGTGAGACACTTGTGCCTAGTGTCATTTGCAAATTTGCTCAATATCAGGCCTGATGTGGGAAAGAGCTACTTTCATTTCTTGTTCTAAGTTTAGCAGCCTTTCCCGTTTCTTATTTTTAATGTTTGTTAAAGATGAGAACCCAAATTCACATACATAGGACGTTGAAAACTGTATTAAAATACTAATCGCTTTTTTGGCAAGAAGTGGATATTCCTCTTGGACCAAGATCCAAAATTCCTGAACATTCACTTCTGAAAACTTAATTTTCAGAGTACGATCAGATGACAACGAAATAAATTCTTCTTCTTGGTTCAGAGAAAACTGGAAATTGGCTGTATTACCTGTGCTAAAAGGACTTCTTATCCAGTCATATTTTTCTACGTTCAGAGATGGAAAATACCTGGCAATTGTCTCCTCTAATAGTGATAAGTGTTCTGTAACTATATGCGTGATTTCTTGTTCTTTATCTTCATCACCTTCATTCTGAAGCAATGGAAACATATCCATTGTATTTGTCTCTAAAATGCGCTTCTTCCAAAATGACAATTTTTTCTGGAAAGCTGACAGCTTGTCCGTGGATGTTAAAATATTTTCATTTTTGCCTTGCATACTTGAGTTAGGTCCATTTAAATAATTAAAAATATCGGCCAAATATGCCACTTTAGTGCACCATGCATCATTTTCAAAATATGTGGTAAATGTGTCATTACCTTCTTCTTGGAAAAAAGTTAACAGCTCCGTTCTAAGTTCATAAATTCGACATAATACTTTGTCCCTTGACGACCATCTAACTTCGGTGTGCAGCAACAAACATTCATACTTTGATTCCATTGAGATGCAGAGTTGTTTAAAAAGACGGGTTTTTAGTGGTCTTGATTTGATGTAATTCACGACATTAACCACTTGGTCTAATACAGATTTCAAAGGAGCTGGTAGCGTTTTTGAAATTAGAGATTCTCTATGCAAGAAACAGTGCGCAGATATGATATTTTCATTTCGCTTTTTTGCAAGGGTACAAAAACCTTTTATGGAGCCTACCATGGAAGGGGCACCATCCTTACAAATTCCTACGCAAAAGTCCCATGATATATTTTTTTTCTCTAAATATGACGTTATGGAATCAAATACATCCTGACCTGTTGTACGTGCTGTAAGTTCTCTGCAGCATAAAAACTGATTGACTATTTCACCTTCGTCGACAAATCGAATAAATCCTAATAAATGAGCTTTGCCACTAATATCAGTGGATTCGTCCACCTGCAACGCGAAGTTTTTTTTGTAAAGTTTATTTGTAACTTTTTCCTCAATATCTGCAGATAAATCAACAATCCTCCTTCTTATTGTATCATCCGACATAGGAATTTTCCGTATTTCGTTTTGTGCATCGTTGCCAAACATAATTTTGACCATCTCACAACATGCTGGTAATATAAAAGATTCTGCAACAGTGTGTGGTTTCTGTTTCAAAGCAATTAATTCGGCGACCTTTCAAATTGTTTCGCTTGCTTAGCTTGTGTCTCCAAAAGTCGCTTGAAATAATCTTTATTTTTTGAAGCTACACTAGCGTGTTTAGTAGTAAAATGACGTTTTAATTTAGCCGGAGCCATTGCGCTATTAGCGAGTGTCTGCCCACAAACAATACACTTGGGAATTGGACAGTCTTCTTCCCCAGTCCAAATGAAGCCATAATCCAAATATTCATCCAAATATTGCCGGTTCAACATTTTTTTGCTGCGCTTCGATTTGTCATCAACACCACTTCGTAAAGTTCCAGTATCTCCGCTGGTGCTCGCTTCATCATCATTAATTATGAGTTGTTCCACAGTAGTTTTTCTTTTAAGTTTGAGGAACTTATCCATTTTAATTTATTCGTCTCTAAACAAAATAATGCGGATGAATGCTTCACATTTTGTATAAAATATGCAATTACTTACCTTTGATAGATAAGCCGTACGTACACGTTTTCATAAAAAAAAACTCGCACAGCGATTTTCACGTATTACCTTTGTGCGATGTAACAAATTCAACATTCAGTTGCAGACTGTTAGGTAATTCCACGATACACAAATACACGGTATGCTTATTGGGTTGCGCGCGTCTTTAGAGCCAAAACCATCGCGCATCGTTCAATGTTCAATAGGCATACGAGGCATACCGTCGTGGGCATCGTGGGTGATTCAGATTGGCTGTGGCCAGTGCGGAGCTCACTCGGTCACAGCATAGAAAACGCAACAGCAGTGACACACTAGTAGGCGGGAAAAGTTCGCGCACTATTACGGCGCAGATCGTCGGCCATTTTGTGCGTAGTACCAGACAATGTAGAAAATCGACAGTGTTGCCGATTTGTACATAATTATCAGATTTACTTAACTTTTATGACATTCTGATAATATTAAATATTTTTTAACATAATTTTATACGTATGCCTGTAAGAATTATGTCAATAATTGGGACATAACACAAAATATTGACGATGAATGGCGATTGTATTTTACGCCATTATTAATTTAAACTTAAAATTTTTGTTACATTTTGTAAAATGTGTTGCTTGAAGAAACAAAAAATAATTTTGATTATATTTTGCAATTAAAAATTATTTTAGTTTGTTTTGTCATAGTTATCCATGAACGAACAATTTATTTTAAAGTATAATAATTTTTCTAATAATGAAAAAAAAAGAAGGTCGTAGAAAAAGCATAGTATTCTACTTACATGTAATGGCTATTACTCACTCTGATAAATAACGACACTCGCCTTCGGCTCGTATCGCAAACTTTATCATCGTGAGTAATACCTATCATTACATGCTCGTTGAATAATACAGTTAGGTCTCGTTTTATGCGGTGGATACGTTCTTCAGAAAACCGCATATAAAAAAATCACATAAAAAAGACTTTACTTGCATTGAAAGTAGGGATACGTTCCGTGATTTTCTAAAATCACATAAAATGGTGGACGTTTGTCCACCAAAAATTGTGTCTTTGATGTTTTTTTTCTTCATTGGGCCAAATAAAATCTTATAGACTAAGAGCCGCTATAGGTGAAATTTCTTAATCATTTTAGGCACGATAAAAGTCTATAACTTAAATAGTAGAACCTAAAAGAAAACGTTTGAACACTGTGCCGTCACTTTTCAGTGGCACATGCGTCGACAGTGGCGCATCAAACTTTCCACTTATGGACGGGATAAATAAATTAAAAGTTAACAGAACTTACTAACAGATTAAATTTTTTTATTTTTTTAAGTTCTATGTGATTAACACATAGGATTCATCGTGATTTTAACCCACCACCCCCTTCCCCCTGCCCCCACCATCAAAAACTTCATTTTTCGTTTTTATTTTTTTTATAGACATAACATGCATAGGCATAACATGCCTATTTTTTATAGACCCTTAGGTAGAGTGTACATAACCTCAAAAAATTAAAAGAAATTTTATTTTTCAAAAAAGCGTATAACTTTTTTTGAGGAATAGCTGCCGGTCTAATTTTTTCTTAATCTTGTGTGTTTTATCAAACACTATATTTTAAATCTTTTTCAGATTTTTTCGTAAGTCTCACCACCCTCAAAAATCCGAAAAACTGTTTTTGGGGGGTTTTGGGGGATTTTCCCTATTTTATAGACTTCATAATATATTAAATCAATTTTGTTTTTATAGGTTATATGTAACTTGAAGTAACTGAGTTCTTTAGAATATTTAAAAATCAGAAAAACACGTTCAAACCCCCCAAAACCACCTTAAAAAACAGTTTTTTGGATTTTTGAAGGTGACCAACGTTACAGAAAAATCTGAAAAAAATTAAAAATATAGTGTTTGATAAAATTCACAAGACTAAGAAAAAATTAGATCTGCAGCTATCCCCAAAAAAAAGTTATATACTTTTTTTCAAAAAAAAAAAAATTTTTAAATTTTTTTGAGGTTATGTAAACTCAACCTACAAGTCTATAAAAAATAGACGTGTTTTATAAAACCCTTAACTACGCGTGTAAATTTTTTGAAATTTTAAAATTGATTGCATCCCACCAAAAAAAAAATAAAATCGAAAAATAAAGTTTTTGATGGTGAGGGCAGGGAGAAGGGGGTGGTGGGTTAAAATTAGGATGAATCTTATGTCTTAATCACATAAAACTTAAAAAAATGAAAAAAATTAAATTCTGGTAATTAGGGAGGGTATTTTTTAATTTATGTATCCCGTCCATAAGTGGAAAGTTTGATGCGCCACTGTAGACGCATGTGCCACTAAAAAGTGACGGCACAGTGTTTAAACGTTTTCTTTTAGGTTCTACTATTTAAGTTATAGGGTCCCGTCGTGCCTAAAATGATTAAGAATTTTCACCTATAGCGGCTCTTAGTCTATTAAAGAAGAAATTAAAAACGTAGACTAACGAATCTTGCAAAAACCTCTTCTATATGGAACATAAAACTTTACGACACTTAATTAAATGTTTCAATCCAGAAATCAAAATGTGCTGTGTTTATTATACTGCAACTTGAAATCAGCAATATTTAAATTTAATTTCAAAACAATTATTAGAGGTTATATAGGTCTGGATTTTGGATCCCGCGTATGAAAAAAAAGTTGATTAATAGCAAGCTGAAAATTTGTTAATAGCTTAAGGGTGTCTAGTCGGACAAACTTTGATATATGGGAACACTGAAACAGGGGAAGTTTTATTTGTGGAACAGGTTAAAAATTTTGAACGGTCAAACCACGAAAACGTCACATGTATTTTGTCCGACAGAACTTCCAATTGATTTGTTACCCTTTCATTAAACTCTCATGCAAAAATCAGACTGCTATTTATCACCTGTCATAATTCCTGTCATTTGACATGTTCTACGTGTTCCACTCATTAAAATACCCATTTGGTGATAAATAGCAGTCTGATTTTTGCATTAGAGTTTAATGAAAGGGTAACAAATCAATTGGAAGTTCTGTCGGACAAAATACATGTGACGTTTTCGTGGTATGACCGTTCCAATTTTTTAACCTGTTCCACAATTAAAACTTCCCCTGTTCCAGTGTTCCCATATATCAAAGTTTGTCCGACTAGACACCCTTAAGCTATTAACAAATTTTCAGCTTGCTATTAATCAACTTTTTTTTACGCGGGATCCAGACCTAATACCTTTCAATGCGAAATTTAGATTGATATAATAGCTGCGTGGTACATCATGTAACAAGGGGAATACCCGAATTGCAAACTCTCAGACTACTGGATGGGAATAGTTAATATTAATTATACTAATTGTTAATAATAGACATTTTTGAATGAAATACCAATCGCATAACTTCAAAATCGCATAAAAATAATCCGCATAAAAAGAGACCCTGTTACATAACTATGTTACATAACTATGTACATAATTATAAATAATTTTGGATTAAATATAGTTTGAGTTTTCAAAGCCTTATAATTATTATAAAGCCACTTTTCTGAGTTTCATGGAAACAAAACTACTTAAAATATCTTCTACTACTCTTCTTCCAAATTTTCGAGAACATAATTTTAGTGAATCGTACAAAATAATCGTTTTTAATAATTTTCATTTTTGAAAATGACCGTTCGCCTGTTGCATTTGTAATAATTAGCGTAAGATAAATCTTACAAGCTACTGACAAATTTTGAAACTTCGATTCGAATTTGTTCTCATAAAAATAACCCAAAGAGACTATGAAGCAGGAAAAAATTGTTTTCGCTACAAATCCTGAAGATGGACTATAAAATATTTGAACTGCAGTAGTTCATCTTAAATTTCAGGTTCAATATCATCAGTAAAGCTCGGATTTATAGGCAACAAAAATTGAAGAAAAAGGCGCCTATATAGTCAAAGATTTTTATTAAAAAACGCAGGAATATTAACCTTTAGGCAAAATATAGGCAATAAAGAAATATAACTTATTATTTATTGTACAAAGTGAATTAACGTAATATTAACTTAAGGCAGGTATATTTACACATCATAATCATAACATTAGTATAAATAAACTAGTAACTAAATAACTGTTAATTAATAATTAAACATTGTAACCACTTAAAATTTTATCATTAATAGAAACAACTAAATGTTTTTCAATATTTTCGGTCTTAAAACTATGTCTTCGATCACTTAAAATTAATTTGTACATTGAAAACGAACGTTCGACATCGACAGATGTAATTGGAGCATATTTCAGAGCGGATAATAAATCTGGCATAATTTGTAATTCCTCGGAAAATGTCCCATTCAAAACTTTAGCAACATTAGATAAAAACGAAAAACCTTCATTCTTGTCGAAAACATATTTCATTTTTTTAAAAATTAATTGACCGTTACTTCCAGGTGCCGATTTAATTTTCGTCTTTAAATTATCTATTAATTTTACTGACTCACATAAATTTATCTCTTGTGTTTCTAATAAGGTAATTGTGGTAACTATTAATTTATAATTGTCATTGATATAAGCGAGTTCCTGTTTCAATTTGGGATTTTTTAATATTTTTTTGGCTTCTCGAATGGCTTCGGAAATATCATCATCAAATTCTGACATAACTAATTCTATTTCATTGCAGTGTTCAAAGTAAAAAAAAACTGCTTCGAGCCAGGTTCCCCACTTTGTAATTACTGGTTTAGGTGGCAAAGGGACACCGGGAAGTCTTTCTTTATATATTTGCACCCTCAACGGAGCCTTTACAAAAACTTTTTTCATAAAATTTATAAAATTATTTACCAACGGAAACAGATTTCTTATTTCTTCAGCAATTATATTTACCCAGTGTGCTACACAAGTGCAATGAATTAAATTAGGATAAAAAATCTTTAAATTAACAGCAGCTTTTAACATATATGCCGCAGCATCTGAAAGCATTAAAACTATTTTATTCACTGGTATAGGGTTGGGTAAAAAGAGGTTTGTTAAACTATCTTGTAGAAATCGACTTATTGTTAAATTGTTTGTTTTTTCCAATTCTTTAACGGCAACTAAATAAGGTTTTCTCGCAAAGTTTTCGTTCAAAATTCCAATCATTAAATTAGCTATATACCTGCCGCATACATCTGTCGTTTCATCCACGATAATATACAAAAAATTGCCCTCTAACTCCCGCTTAATTTTTGAAATACATTCCACATAACATTTTTCCACAGTATGTTTTCTCAATGTACTCTCGTCCGGTAAGGATTTATTAACATATTTTTCGAAAAAGCATTTAAAACTAGGGTTATTAATTAATATAGAGGAATGTTGGATGCAATCATAATCTGGCATAAATCAAATTTAAATGCGTCTTCCTCCTTTTTTTTGAACTGCTTAAACTATCCCGCAGAGATATTTGGGCTAACTTAGAGGAATTTAATTTTTCCAAATTACGTTTATGAAGTGGGGTTCCACAATGCTGGTCAATAAAGTACTTTTTTCTACTTGAAATCTGAGAATTAAAAAAAAATAATTAGAATTCTAAAACCGCTTTAGAATTTAGTTATGTTGTGGGACGAGAAAAAAAGAGAAAAAATAAAACCTACCGATTTGCCGCATGGTTTACAAAATGCTCCATCTCCTTCTAGAGAAAGTTCCGAATAAGGTGCGATCCATAGCCTTAATTTAGATGTCATCTTTTCACACAAATGTCTAAAACGTTTTAAAACGTGTTCTTTGCTTTTCGGTATACGCAACAAAACTAAACTAGGATATAGCAATTTGTGACTAAACTCTGATACAGTAACCGACTGTACAACTGATAATAAACTAATAAAGCTTAAGGATTTCCAAATAGTTAACCCTCAAGTCTCGGTCAGGTACATTTTCCTAGAAATCTGTTATATAAACAAACCATTGATATTTTATTATTGACCCAAAATTTTATTATAGAATGGTTTAGTAATAGAATAATATCATGGGTAGTACCATGAAATTTAAAAAAAGGCACAAATAGACGGAATTTACGAAAAAAGGCAAAAAGTGCAAAAAACAATTATAATAGGCAAAACAGGCAAAAAAAGGCATTTTGCCTATACTCCGAGCTTTAATCATCAGTATAGTTTTCATGTAGTTTTGAAGCACACTCCTTTGTTTGACTATCACTCAGTTTTGGAAAAACACACATAATACCAAATATACTAAGTTACTGACTCGTACGCTGTCAACTGACGACTCAGCTCAATAATTATCTTATCCGAAATTGGTATATTCGTTTTAACCTTTAACTTTTCTCCACCCTGTAGAAAAACTTTATTGGAATTAGCATCATCAAAATGTAGTTTTCTTGCCCGCGTTTGTTTACTCTCGTCGGTATATTCAGAGTACTGTAGATCGCAGACCTTCTGCTCTCCTAGTTAAGCAAAATTATCTCTTTCGTAGTAAGAACTGCAAAAGTAATTTTAGAAGCTGAACTGCAGTTTCAAGTTCAATCTCTTCTCGCTGTAATGATTTACTGACAGCGTTGATGAGTTCTAAAATTGTTGCCCAAAACTCATTCATTATGAATTTTTTTGTTTTGACATTTCTGTCAACAAACATAACCTCACGAACTGTTTCAGCTTTCTGATAAGGGTCTTCAGCAAGAATATGAAGAGCAGATTTGACAAAGACAAAGCTCTGGTTGCATCGGCCCTTGCAGTCCATCTAGTGCTGCTTGTTCTTTTAAGGACAAGGTTTAGATCGTGGCGAGTGGGATCGCTTCGTCGAGTTTCATTTAAGCATTGTATCGTAGCTTCCAAACGGTGGGTAGAGGCTGAGAAAACGTTGTACACGGACTGAACAAATCCAAAATACGATATTGCTCCAACGGGTCCAGGTCCAACGCAACTTTTAGTAGCACTTACTCCGACTAAAGCGAGTGTGCGGCACAAAAAATGTAAATTACTTTTAAATTAAAAGTTTGTTAATCTTAGATGAATGAGCCTAAAGACCATTTATTTGCCTGGAATGTAGCGAAAGGCATGGGTAATGAATGAGAGGGTAGCGAGGGAGCACTGACTTATTTGTTGCTCTTACTTTTACTACTTTTCTAAGAAACCGTGCAGACTTATAAGCAGTACTGTTCCTTCTACCAAACGCCATTCATTAGCGACTTATTATCACAACATAGGCTTTCTGTGTGAACAAAAGAATATGCATGGTAATGTAATTTTATACGTCCACCATCAATTTTATGGTATTGCGCGATATTTGAATTTTTCAACATAATATAATTTATACTTTTTATTTAAATCTAATTATTATTTTTTTATTTTGGGCCCTGCGAGGCCCCTAGGCAACGGCGTAACCAGGATAATCCTAAGGGGACAACTGCCTACTTTGCCTATTGGTTAATTCGGCACTGAATGGAAAATAAATAAACATTCTCATAACCGGAAGATCTGTTGTAGGTTCAATACATTTCTTATTTAGAACTTTTGCCATCGTTATTTCTAACTTGACTAGTAGTGCTCTTATCGTTCTTACAAAGTGTTCACTGTTATTCTATAATAATTATTTACTAATGCGCGACAGAGAAAAAGTATTGCAGGCTTTTGAGAAAACCGAAAAACATCTTACAGAAGATGTTAATGCGATCAAGGAATGGATTAAAAAGCATTCTTCATATAGGCCTATTTCACTATTACCTATCATGTCGAAATTATATGAAAAATTACTCTTGAAGAGACTAAAACCGATTATAGAGGAAAAAAAATTTAAAGCACTAGGGGAGTGCCGACAGAAGTGAAAACTTCTTGCGAAGCAAGCGTCTTCGGGTACACACTCGATCCCTCCTCCAACCATTATAACTTCGGTCAAACTTAAACGCAATTCAACCTATAGTATATAAATTACTAATATCTCGCCGTGTCGATGACGATCGCTAGATCAATGCTTTTTCCCCATTCAAAGAGATGACGATCGCTAGATCAATGCTTTTTCCCCATTCAAAGAGAAATGCTATACCTATATTATATACGCATTGAGTGCATCCTATACTATTTATAATAATATACAGGGTGTAACAAAAATACAGGTCATAAATTAAACCACATATTCTGAGACCAAAAATAGTTCGAATGAACCTAACTAACCTTAGTACAAATATGCACACAAAAAAAGTTACAGCCCTTTGAAGTTACAAAATGCAAATCGATTTTTTCGAATATATCGAAAACTATTAGAGATTTTTTGTTGAAAATGGACATGTGGCATTCTTATGGCAAGAACATCTTAAAGAGAAATTATAGTGAAATTTGTGCACCCCATAAAAATTTTATGGGGGTTTTGTTCCCTTAAACCCCCTCAAACTTTTGTGTCTGTTTCGAATAAATTATTATTCTGATGCCATTAGTTATTAAATTAAATATTTTTAAAACTTTTTTGCCTCTTGGTATTTTTTCGATAAGGCAGTTTTTATCGAGTTGCGGCTTCTTTTTTAATATGTTTACATAAAAATTTTATGAGGGTTTTGTTCCTTTAAACCCCCCCAATGTTTGTGTACGTTCCAATTAAACTATTACTGCGGTATCATTAGTTAAACACAGTGTTTTTAAAACTTTTTTGCCTCTTTGTATTTTTTTGATAAAGCATCTTTTATCGAGATGTGGCTTCTTTTTTAATATGATTCAAAATATACCTAAAAATGTAAATCATAAATAAATTTTCATATTATTACCAAGTCTCCATAATCGTACTTTACCATATACAAATATGTGGTGGATTTGACAAATATTCAAATATCTCGATAAAAACTGACTTTTGGAAAAAGTACTAATAGACAAAAAAGTTTTTAAAAACTTGTGTTTAACTAAAGGCGCTACAATAATAATTAAATTGAAACGTACATAAAAGTTTGGGGGAGGGTTTAAAGGAACCAAACCCCCATAACATTTTTATGGGGTGTCCAAATTTCATTATAATTTTTTCTTAAAATACTACCGCCATAACAATACCACATGTCCATTATTAATAAAAAATCTCTAATAGTTTTCGATATATTGGAAAAAATCGATTTTCATTTTGTAACTTCAAAGGGCTGTAACTTTTTTTCCGTGCACATTTGTACTAAGGTAAGTTATGTTCAATCGAACTATTTTAGGTCCCAGAATACGGGATTAAATTTATGACCTGTATTTTTGTTACACCCTGTATACATACGCATAATACATAAACATACAGAATTTATTTCGGCGTAGCGATGACGGTCGCTCTATGCTTTTTCCCCATCCAGAAAGTGCACAACATCGTTAAAGAAGTTTGAACTTCAAAAATACTTTAAACACTAATCATTAATAATGA
Organism: Diabrotica virgifera virgifera; assembly: GCF_917563875.1. Classification (NCBI taxonomy): domain Eukaryota; kingdom Metazoa; phylum Arthropoda; class Insecta; order Coleoptera; family Chrysomelidae; genus Diabrotica; species Diabrotica virgifera. The sequence continues at coordinate 68,315,884 of NC_065445.1, read as the reverse complement.
TTGGAGTAGAGACACTATGGCCCCTCATGCAATTCGCAAGCTCCTCCGATACGCACTATCCCTCCTCCACCCATTATAACTTCGTTCGAAATTATACGCAATACAACCTATTAGTATATAAATTACTAATATTTCGCCGTAGCGATGACGGTAGCGAATTCAATGCTTTTTTCCCATCCAAAAAGTACACAACGTCGCTAAAGAAGTTTTTATTTCAAAAATAGTTTAAACATTAATCATAGTACTTAATCAGTTATAATGATTGGAGAATGCATAGTGTGGCTCCTCATGCGCATGCTTTGCCATCTCCCTCTGGTACACACTCGATCTAGTTTCTAGTTTTACTATGCGTATCTCATGCCCTAAGTACTCATACCCTAAGAGGTTTCTTCAATATGCATGCCATTTTGCCATTTACTGAAATCTTTTCGCTTAACACAAGATTTGTCATGATTTGTGTTTTTGTGTGGTTGATTTTTAATCCAATTTGTAGTGAGGCTAGGTATAGTTTCTTCAGTTGCGATACTGCATCATCGATGCTGGTAATATGCTAAACATAGTTTATAATATACGAAACACAAAAAAGGTTTTATATTAGTCTCGATATTTAGTAGCCACACCTGGTTTTGTGAAATAATAAAATGTTAAATATGTAAATCTTTTATGTGGTATTTTTAGTAGCAGAGTAATTTTAAATCCAGTTCTAAAACGATGTTATTTTGAAAATAGGTCCACAAACAAATATAAAGATAAAAGAAAATACCTTGTACCTATATGCGGAGATAGACGAAATTTTATTTTATAAGAATATAAAAGTACAGTATAAAATGAACACGCAAATATGTTTGTGAACAACACCCTATATAGTAGTATGCACTTAAATAGGTATTTATTAAATGGCAAATAAATAAACACTCTCATAACCGGAAGATCTGTTCGAGGTTCAACACATTTCTTATATTTTTAGAACTTGCCATCGTTATTTCTAACTTGACCAGTGATATTGTTCTGACAAAGTTTTTACAGTTATTTTATAATCATGGGTTCCAGTGATTTACTTATGAACGACAGAGAAAAAGTGTTGCAGGCTTTTGAGAAAACCGAAAAAGATCTTGCAGAAGATGTTATTGTGATCAAGGAATGGATTAAAAGTCAACCGCATCTTCCTGAGGTTCCAAGTAAGTTTATTAACATTATTTTAATGATCCTTTTTAACTCCTTATAGAATTAGTCACAGTAAAACAAATGTAATAATTTTTTCTTACTGAATACTCCAATTAATAAGATCAAAAATAGGATAATACCCACCTCCGATTTCTATCCTGATGCATTGATTTTGATGAAATTTTGGAAATAGGCTCTACTCACTTCCTAATTCAAAGTCTACCCTATGCCGATATATTTACGCTTATGTTTTGGGAGGAAAACTACCCTTTATTGCCAAAATTGATAAAATTAGTTGTAACGTAAATCAAAGTAAATTTTGTACTTAGGGACTTTTGGCCATCGGTAATAATGTAATCTTTCATTCTGTGTTTAAATTTTTCAAAAATACTTATTAGTTTTCTCAGGATTAGAAAAAAATGAATGCATTTAAAACGCATTGGTCTGAGATTTAGCGCCTACCCCCTTAAACAAAAATAAACAACGTTATAAATTTGGAAACAGTCTTAGATTCGGTTCATTGTTTTTGTTTTCTTTGAAATGATTAAACAATAAAAAATATTTATGAAACAAATTATTTATTATTTACAAACTTACAATAATATTTACTAAAATACGAAATAGTCCAAGTAATGAAGCTTAAAATAGGACAAAACCTCGCAATTTTGAGAATAAGTAATAGTCCAAGGATCAAAATCTATATGATGCCGAAAGGCGCTTTTACCATGGGGGTGGTTGCCACCTCATCTCGGGCGTGGAAATGTTTTAATATATTTTGACCACAAAAGTTGGTAAAAACTTTCATTCTAAGCAGTGGCGTAGCTAGGGTGGGGCGGAGGGGGCGGTCCGCCCCGGGTGTCACCCTTTCGGGGGTGACACCCGAGAGACCCGATCACAACAGAATTAATCGTTAATTTGTAACTTTCCTCACTTTACAATCAAAATACGAGTACCATTCGTTATTATTTTGTGAACAGACGAATCCGACAAAAATCGAGGTCAAAGAGCCATTTCTTGGATTATTGGAGTTGAACAATTAAAAGGAAAAAAGCAGTTGATCGTTTCGATCAGTTTCGAAGTAACGAAATTAGAAGAAGATGTATAATGGAAAAATGTAGTGAGCAACTTGGATAGTTCATAGCGGCCAGCTGCAGCTTTTGAACTAAGTAGAGAGCTGTGGAAGAGTTTGCTATGGAACTCTAAGGACCTCATTGCCTTCTTTATGTCTGAATAGAAAACAAAAAATTTGTGACTGGCTAATTGACACCCAAGTCAATGCCATAAAAAAAGAAACGAAATTCTCAAACAACTTGAAATTGATGGTTTAGATAATATGAAGTGCCGTTCAAAGGAATATAGATGTTATGAGCGGCGTAGGTGAAGAAATACAATATCTTAAGTATTAAAGCAACAAACAAAAAAGGCCATTTTCTTTGGATGTATTGATCATTTAATTAATGTATGTGGCCAGCACTCTTGCACAAAATACATCTTGTATATAACAATTTTCGGAACAGTAGAGGAAATTTTGCACAAAATACATCTTGTGTAACAATTTTCGGAATTGTAGAGGCAATTTTCAATTTTTTCTGCTTCCACTAGCTGCTGGGAAGTGCTCATTAAACACAGCAAAACATCTATTAAACGACTTTACACAAAGAGTTGGAGTGCTCACTATGCTGCAGTTAAACAACTTTTTATTGTGTTGTTGCTGCAATTGAGGAATTATGTCATCAACAAGAAAATTTAGACACCAGAGGTGCTGCACATAACCTAATGCCCTGTATGTGTTATTTCACATATCTTTGATATCTTTTCTTTTGGAATGATGGAAGAGAAATAAATTTTTGTCAGATTGAATTGACAAGTAAAAGCATAACCGTTGATCACTCAGCGACCAAAATATATAGGGGCTTTTCGTCTTTAGATATATTGAAGAAAAACGTGGTGATAAGTATTATAGATGAAGCAATAGTTTTTGCCACAAAAAAATATGAGGACGACGACATTCCCACCGAAAAACGAATTCGACGTTAAAAACGAATGGATGGTGAGTTAGCTTCCGATACAGGACTCACACTTCGAGCCAAACTTCAAAACGATATGTTGGAATGTTTTGACCTATTCAATGTTGTACTCGAAACCAGATCAAAGTCCATTCATGATATGGCATCATTGTTCAAGGTTGTGCAGACACACACTTTGCTTTTCACGAACAGTGAACAGTTGAAATTAGCTGCTTCAACATTTTGTGACTTTTACAATGAAGAGGTATCAAAAGCAGACCTCCTGCTAGAAATACTAAGGCTCAGAAGACATTTACAAGCGGCCAATATTACAGCCTCTAAACAGTTATCTGTAGACTTTTTAAAATTCATTGTGGAATGGGTTTTCATGGAATCCCTCCCAAACTTAATGGTCGCATTAAAATTGTTTATGACCATGATTTGGGTATCGGTTGCTTCATGTGAGAGAAGTTATAGTAACCTAAAAACTAATCAAGAATTACTTGTGAGCAACAATGACTAATGACGCAAAGAAGGCTAAATAACCTCGGTTTATTAACTATCAAACATGAAGCAACACAAAACATAAATATAGAAAATATGATTTCAGAGTTTACTGCTAGTAAAGGTAGACAAAAAATATTTTAATTCATTCACATAAAGTAAAGCAAAAATAAATAAACTATACCTACTATGTATTTGGATGGACAGACGACGTCAAAAGGATTGCTGGGAATTGGTTGCAGAAAGACCAAGATCGACAAAACTGGAAGAAATTAGGGGAGGCCTATGTTCAACTTTGGATGCAGAAGGCTAGATGATGATGATGATATACTATTTACTGCAATTTCATTAACTATAATATTTTTTTTTATTACCTATAATTTTTTTATTATTCAAAACATACGTATACGTATAACGGATTTTCGTTGATTTTAACAATCTTTATTTTTAGGATTTGGGGTGACACCATCGATTACCGCCCCGGGTGTCACCCATGCTAGCTACGCCACTGATTCTAAGCAAAAAACGTTCTATACACTTTTTTGATAAAATTAATAATTTTCGATTTATTCGCTATCGAATGTGTTAGTTTTATATCGAAAAAACCAATGTTTTTAATAAGTTTTCTGCTAATAACTTCGTTTTATCAAAACATCTTTACTTAACAAAAATGTACCTTTTAAAAAAATTAACAAAACTGCCCTTTATAATTTTCTTTAAAACCAATAGTAATCGAGATATACTTTATTCGATGGCGCCCAAAATCCCGACAACCAAAATCCCTACAGCCAAAATCCCGACGGCCAAAACACCGACACGCCAGAATCCCGACACACCAGAATCCCGACAGGCCGAAATCCCGACATGCAACAATCCTCGCATAAGCAAAAATCCCGACCACTACATTTTGAATATTTATTGTTTCCTTTTCAAATGCAATACAAATCATATTATAGAGTATTGAAATTGAAAAATTAATTACTTACTTACTAATAAGTACGGGTACTAATTATTATGTATTTTAAAAGGAAAAATCATTAAGCACTTTATTTTATAATATAAAACTATACTTACTGAAATGGAAGGTTGTAAGTGACATGATAATTTTTATTATATGAAAGTAAACTTGAATTCAGGATTTGGTTATAAATATATTATTGGACTATACAGGGTGTTTGGTAAAGAATGGGCCATAGCTTAACCTCAGGTTCCTGAGGTTAAAATAGGCCGATTTAAGCTAACTTATTTTAGTACATAGTTTATAATAACCGAGATACAGGGTGTCAAAGTTAAGCTTTTTTTTATTTATTATTGAATATTTCCTGACAGGTATGAGATAACAACATGAAATTTGGTATGTGGGGGTTTTTTGGGTCGAGAAAACTAAATTCTCTACCAAAAATTATGTATTGCCCAGAGGGCGCCACATACGCCTTTCAGCACTCACTCTGTATAATTTTGATATTAAAATTTTTATTCTTCTATTAGTTTTACTTAAAAAAGGTATACTTCTTTCATCTCCCTAAACCCAACCGTTTTCGAGATAAACGCATATTAAATCTGCGATACACCATCATTTTTAGCATAATATCATTGTAGTTACACCCGAAAAATAACTTAAAACCATAAAATTATCCAAAAATGTATCGCAAATTTCTTCAAATGAAATTCGCGATGCAATGACATAAATTTGAGAACTTGCACAATTATAATGCTTTTAAGTTATTTTTCGGGTGGAACTACAATGATATTATGCTAAAAATGATGGTGTATCGCAGATTATTTAAAATGCGTTTATCTCGAAAACGGTTGAGTTTAGGGAGATGAAAGAAGTATACCTTTTTCAAGTAAAACTAGTAGGAGAATAAAAATTTTAATGTCAAAATTATACAGAGTGAGGGATAAAAAAAATTAAACGTAATAAATGAGTGCTGAAAGGCGTATGTGGCGCCCTCTGGGCAATACATAATTTTTGGTGGTGAATTTAGTTTTCTTGACCCAAAAAACTCCCACATACCAAATTTCATGTTGTTATGTCGTACCTGTCAGGAAATATTCAATAATAAATAAAAAAAAAGTTTAAATTTGACACCCTGTATGTCGGTTATTATAAACTTTGTACTAAGGTAAGTTAGCTTAAATCGGCCTATTTTAACCTCAGGAACCTGAGGTTAAGCTATGGCTCATTCTTTACCAAACACCCTCTATAGTCCAATAATATATTTATAACCAAATCCTGAATTCAAGTTTACTTTCATATAATAAATATTATCATGTCACTTACAACCTTCCATTTCAGTAAGTATAGTTTTATATTATAAAATAAAGTGCTTAATGATTTTTCCTTTTAAAATACATAATAATTAGTACCCGTACTTATTAGTAAGTAAGTAATTAATTTTTCAATTTCAATACTCTATAATATGATTTGGTATTGCATTTGAAAAGGAAACAATAAATATTCAAAATGTAGTGGTCGGGATTTTTGCTATAGTAAAAATAGGATTTTTGTAGTAAAAAAATAATTTACTACATATACCCATGTTAGAAATTTTATTTAGAAAATTAGTTCATATTAAATGGTAAATAATTTTGTTTAGTAACAAAAAATAAAAGACAGATGGTCATAAACAAAAAACCGGAAATAAATGTAATTATATGTTAAAAATGAACTTATCAAACCTGTCGGGATTCTGGCGTGTCGGGATTTTGGCCTGTCAGGATTCTGGCGTGTCGGTATTTTGGCCGTCGGGATTTGGCTGTCGGGATTTTGGGGTAGACCCACTTTATTATATGTTAGCTCTTCTTCGTCAAATGCAAAATATTGTAGTTTCAAAGTCAAAATACGGTAAAACTATGCATTTTTCGAGGATAACTTGTTCAGACTAATTTAAAGTATTTAAAAATATCTATCTTAAGAAATAAAAAAAGTCTGTAGCTCAAAAATTAGGTGACTTATAATGAAAAGAATCAGTCCCTATTTTTTTTTTCAGCGAAAAAGTGATCGGAAGCAACATCCTAATCACCACCCTAATTAAAATTAGTCATTGACCTTATTTGGTCTTCTTTATTTATGTATTATGAATAGCATCTAGAAGCCTGACCGGCTTAGAATGATTAATTTAAAAAAAAATGGAGTTAAAAGCGAATAACGAATTTTTGTAGTTTGGAAAAAATGGATTTATCTTCAGAATAGATAGATTAGTATCACAGATACGAAAAAATGTTTAAATATGAAATTTTAGCTTATTTAATTCCTAATAACCTGTTCTGCAAAAATTTTTTCTACGGTAAAAATTGAGTGAGCTATTGACAATTAAAACTTGTAATAACATGCAAAAACCACCTTTACCAACCCTTTCAAAGTCACCTCTTTTTGCGACTGAGGATTCTAAAAATATTTAATATTAATAGGCTTATAGATCTTGCAAAAACCTACAAAATTCTATTTTACCAAACTTTCTAAGATAAAAAATAAAAAGTAACGGTTAACAATCAATATATTTTTTTGAAAAAATAAGGAGAAATCCAAATGGAAGCATAATGATGTTAGCGGTGTTTTTAGTCATTGGCCTTATCAATTCTTCTTTATTGATGTATTATTAATATATTCTAGAAGTTTGACTGGCTTGGAATGATTAGCTTTAAAAAAACTTTAGCTAAAAGCGAATAACGAATTTTTGTAGTTTGGTAAAAAATGCCATTTTCTTCACAATAGAAAGGTTAGCATCAGAGATACGAAAAAATGTTTAAATATAAAATTGTAGGTTATTTAATTTCCAAGAACTTGGTTTGAAAAATTTTTTTCTACGGCAAAAATTGAGTGAATCGTAAATGAGTATAATTGAAAAACATTGATTTTTTCGATATAAAAGTAATCCTGGGGATAGCTAATAAATCGAAAACTATTAAATATTTTATAAAAAAAATGTATGGAACATGTTTTGCTTAAAATGAACGGTTTATCAACTTTTGCGGTCAAAATATAATAAAAAATTTTCACCCCCGAGATGGGGGGCAACCACCATCATGGTAAAAGCGCCTTTCGGCATCATATAGATTTTGATCCTTGGACTATCCACCACTTATTCTCAAATTTTCAAGCAAATCGATCCATTCTGTAAAAATTGCGAGGTAAAAAGCCTTGATTCCTGGACTAAAAACGAACATGAAAGGTTTTGTTTTAGGTCTTCGTTCATGATTCTTTCTATTTCGAGTTGAAATTTTGTGTTTTTTATTCTAATTTCCGCTTCTCCAATTCTGGTCCACTCAATGGATTTTTATTTATGTTAATTATTATATTGAAAATGTTTGTTCGCAAATGTAAGTCGAACTAAAAGTAACTTTAAATTTGGATATGTTCTTTCGAACATTGGCAAATTTTTTCCGCATAAAGATTTGTAAAATGCTAAAAATATCCTCTTTTATGTGTTTTTTTAATGTTGTGTTGCAGAGTACACCTAAAATCATCTAAATGAATGTTAACCGGTACAGAATCAATCATTTGAACCAAAAAAGGATTTTATACAAGTTATACGGAAAATTATGTATCTTCAAAATCTTTGAAACGATTTTCAAATTCCGTTAGCAAATTACAAAGTTTTTCTTCATAAATTTTAAACTCAATTTCTGGTACATTATTTAACAATTTTGTTTTCACCTAATTTTGAAAAAATGTGAAAACTTTGTATTATCCACGTCCGTCTGTCCGTCCGTCTGTCTGTAATCACAACTCCTCCGTCAATATATCAGCTAGAATGACAAATGAGGTGTCAACTGAAAGCTGATAATCCAAGGATGGTACTTAAGGTGAGATATTTGACCTTGGCGGTCTGTCCGTCGGTCTGTCCGACCGCGAATATAGCTCCTCCATCATTATACCAGGTAGAATGACAAATGAGGTGTCAAATGAAAGCTTATAATCCAAGGATGGTACTAAAGGTGAGATATTTGACCTAGGCTGTCTTTCTGTCGGTCCGTACGACCGCGAATATAACTCCTCCGTCATTATACCAGGTAGAATAACAAATGAGGTGTCAAATGAAAGCTTATAATCCAAGGATGGTACTAAAGGTGACATATTTGACTTAGGAGGTCTGTGCGTCGGTCCCTCCGACCGCGAATATAACTCCTCCATTATTATACCAGCTTGAATGATAAATGAGGTGTCAAATAAAAGCTTATAATCCAAGGATGGTACTAAAGGTGAGATATTTGACCTAGGCTGTCTTTCCGTCGGTCCGTACGACCGCGAATATAACTTCTCCGTCATTATACCAGGTAGAATGACAAATGAGGTGTCAAATGAAAGCTGATGATCCAAGGATGGTACTAGAGGTGAGATATTTGACCCAGGCTGTCTTTCCGTCGGTCCGTACGACCGGGAATATAACTCCTCCGTCATTATACCAGGTAGAATGACAAATGAGGGGTCAAATGAAAGCTGATAATCCAAGGATGGTACTAAAGGTGAGATATTTGACCTTGGCAGTCTGTCCGTCGGTCTGTCCGACCGCGAATATAACTCCTCCATCATTATACCAGGTACAATGACAGATGAGGTGTCAAATGAAAGCTTATAATCCAAGGATGGTACTAAAGGTGAGATATTTGATCTTGGCTGTCTTTCCGTCGGTCCGTACGACCTCGAATATAACTCCTCCATCATTATACCAGTTTGAATGATAAATGAGGTGTCAATTGAAAGCTTATGATCCAAGGATGGTACTAAAGGTGAGATATTTGACCTAGGCTGTCTTTCCGTCGGTCCGTACGACCGCGAATATAACTTCTCCGTCATTATACCAAGTAGAATGACAAATGAGGTGTCAAATGAAAGCTGATAATCCAAGGATAGTACTAAAGGTGAGATATTTGACCTAGGCGGTCTGTCCGTCGGTCCGTCCGACCGCAAATATTACTCCTCCATCATTATACCAGCTAGAATGATAAATGATGTGTCAAATGAAAGCTTATAATCCAAGGATGGTACTAAAGGTGAGCTACTTGACCTAGGCAATCTTTCTGTCGGTCCGTACGACTGCCAATATAACTCCTCCGCCATTATACCGGGTAGAATTACAAATGAGGTGACAAATGTCAAAGTTTAGTAAAAATGACTCAAAATTAGTAAATTCGTATATCAATCCACGCAAAGTTACACGTAAAATTCAAATATCGTCTTCCAGTTCTACTTTCGATTACTTTGGGTGAAAACCTAGGACTTACGAACTCCAATTACTTGTTAATGATGGAAATGAACTAATCCTTTCTTTTTTATATGATCAATGAATAGTTCGTGCTTCAATTTAAAAGAATTTTCCTCAGTTATCAGTTATCATATTGTGTGCGTATAAATCTTAAAATGGTAACTTTAAAATCTTAAATAGGAGCCCCCATTTTTTATTGTACATTTGAATTCCTTACGTAAAAATAAGTAACTTTTATTCGATGCATTTTTTCGAATTATAGACAGATGGCGCTATAATCGGAAAAACACTAGGTATTTATTAGCGCTAGGTATTTATTATTTATTAGCGCGTATCAACAATTCTAAAAAGCATTTTAAATAAATGTTACTTATTTTTTCATGAGGAATACAAATCTGCAATAAAATATGGTGATTTCTATTTGATTTTAAAGTTACCCCCCCCCCACCTCCAAGAGATGGAGTGGATGGTCGTGTTTGATGTGATTCGATAGTTTCTTGAAAAATATTAAACACGTATATTTTGGTTTTTTATTTGAAAGTGTATTTGTCGAGATATTAGACCGTTTCTATAATTTACCTATGATATAATGATAAATGGTTTTTTCCGATTATAGCACCACCTATCCACAATTCGAAAAAATGTCTCGAATAAAATTTGCTTATTTTTACATAGGCAATCCAAATCTGTAATAACAAATGGGGGTTTCTATTTAAGATTTTAAAGTTACCCCCACTCCACCTCCAGAAGGTGGAGTGGAGGGGTCGTGTTTAGTGCCATTCGATAGATTTTTGAAAAATATTGAAAAATATTTTTCAGTTTTTCGCTCCAATCTTCATTTCGCGAATTATTCGATCGTCCCGCGAATTATGCGATCGTCCCAGGCGACGAATTCCACCCTGGGCACCAGGAACCTCGGAGACCATCGCCGTCATGAAATTCGTGTTCAGTGACCTCCAAAACCCCTAAGTATAAAAATGGAACTCATTTCGGTCAATATTTCCTGAGTTCTAAAATTTTTTGCTGGAGATCAATTTAGTTCACAAAATTGCCTGACACTCTCTCGAATCGAATGCAAAAGTTGCATGATGATTCATCTTACTGCACAAAATTACTAGGTTTTGGGCTTTTTAGTGCTTCGTTGCTTCGCATAGTAACTTCGACCCGCCCAGCTATCTGACAAGTTTTTTGACATTTATGAATCTCAATAACCAAAATCTTTATGATTTCTGCAATGGGTTCGGTGGACTTTTTAAATCAATAACAAGTAATTGGATTTCGTAAGTTCTAGGTTTTCACCCAAAGTAATAGAAAGTAGAACTGGAAGTCCATCTTTGAACGCTTCGTGTAACTTTGCGCCGATGGATAAACGATTTTACTAATTTTGAGTCATTTTTACTATACTTTGGGTCATCATTGTTTAAACAGAAATGACTTCAAAACCGAAACTAAAGATTCAAACTTAACTTTTCAATACGCTTCGATTGATGTGTTACATGTAATATTTCTGCGACTATAACGGCACTTCTGGTTAGAACTTTTTAACCGGAAATGATATATAAAAACCAAAATTTTACATTTGTTCTCATCTTGCTAAGGCTCGTCGAATGATATATCGCTTATACTATTAAAAACAGTACTTACAGTTGCAACTCTAAAACCGAAAGTCCGATGTCAAATTTCTCATCTTTAATACCATCTTTGGGTTATAAGCTTTCATTCAACACATCATGTGTCATTCTATCTGTATTAATAACGGATAAGAAAGACAGACGGGCAGACAGTCATGAAACCGGAAGTATATATTTGTTCTCTTCTTGCGAAGTCGCGTCGAATAATATATCACTTGTACTATTCCGGTGACAAAACAGTACTTCTGGTCGCATTTCTAAAACCGGAAGTCCTAGTTCAAGTTTCTCACATTTAGTACCATCCTTGGATTCTAAGCTTTCTTTCGACACCTCAATTTGTCATTCTGGCTGGTATAGTGGAGGACTTACATTCGCGGTCGGATGGACAGACAGCCTAGGTCAAATTTCTCACCTTTAGGATCTCTCTTTATCCTTGGATTATAAGCTTTCATTTGACATCTCATTTGTCATTCTACCTGGTTAAATGACGAAGGAGTTATTTTCGCGGTCAGACGGACAGACAGCGTAGGTAAAATTTCTAACCTTTATTACCATCCTTGGATTATAAGCTTTCATTTGACACCTCATTTGTCATTCTACCTGGTAAAATGACGGAGGAGTTATATTCTCGGTCGGACGGACAGATAGACAGACAGCCTAGATCAAATTTTTCACCTTTACTACCATCCTTGGATTATAAGCTTTCATTTGACACCTCATTTGTCATTCTACCTGGTATAAGGACGGAGGAGTTATATTCGCGGTCGGACAGACCGACGGACAGACAGCCTAGGTAAAATTTCTCACCTTTAGTACCATCCTTGGATTATAAGCTTTCATTTGACACCTCATTTGTCATTCTAGCTGGTATAAGGACGGAGGAGTTATATTCGCGGTCGGACAGACCGACGGTCAGACAGCCTAGGTAAAATTTCTCACCTTTAATACCATCCTTGGATTATAAGCTTTCATTTGACACCTCATTTGTCATTCTAGCTGGTATATTGACGGATGAGTTGTGATCACAGACAGACAGACAGACGGACAGACGGACGTGGATAATTCAAAGTTTTCACATTTTTGCAAAATTGGGTGAAAACAACAATTTATGGCCAAAAATGCACAGTTTTAAGAACTTTCTTACTTACTTATTTACTCCGTGGCGTTACAGCCCTTCGTGGGTTTTAGCCGTTTCAACAACATGCCTCCACTCTTCTCTGTCTTGAGCAACCTCTGTCCTCTATCCAATTCTCCACGCCCATAGCATTCAGGTCTTCTGCTATATTATCTCGCCACCGGAGTCGAGGGCGTCCGCGTGTTTTTCTTCCAGTTGGGACTTCCTCCCATACCAGCCATACTATTCTTTGGTCGAAATGTCTTCTGAGGTGTCCAGCCCATTGGAGTCTTCTGGACTTCAATTCTTTTATTATGTTGGCGTCTGGGTAAAGTTCTTCGAGCTCTTTGCTTGTTCTTATTCTATGTTGTTCTGCTGCTTCATCAAGCACATGCCCAAAGATCTTCCTTAGGATATTTCTTTTCCAAACACGTAGTCTGTCTTTGTTTGCCTTTGTTATAGTCCATGTTTTCGCTTCCATACATCACAACGGGTCGTATTATTGTTTTATATACTATACTTGTATCTTTGTACATCTTGTTACTTGTTTCGTTATAAGTATTTCTTGTTAAGAATTTTCGTCTGCTAATAATTGAATGGTAGGTATCTATCTTCGTAAATAGTACAAAGTATTGTACAAAACAGTTACGGAATCTATTGTAATTAGCTCTCTCGTTTGCTCAATAATTTCACCTTCAACATATAATTTCATTTAAAGTTTAATTCTCGTAGAATTCTCCAAAACGTTTCTTTCCTTTACTCTTTAAAAATTACTCACTCTATATGAAACACCCTGTATAGTTTAAAATTAGTACACTCAGTTGAATGTTATTATGCAAAACAAACCATTCTATCTTAATAAAACATGTTTACATGTGACCTTTTAGTACAGAGAAATTTGGTATATTTAGTATGAGAAGTTTGGTATTCCCTATGACGTTTGATCAGACTAGGTACCTGACAATTTTTTAAGTTTTGGTTATGGACCTCGATCGCCAAAACCTCTATCCCCTATATTTTCTGTAGTGTGTTCGGTGGACTTTTTATACTAATGATTGCACATTTAGACCAGGCCGCATCTGTAAAAATATTAGTACATTTGGATGTTGAGAGGTGACTCATTTTTTTGCAGAAATTGCTTGAAAATAACTCATATAATAATATTTGAGTTATCCTCCCACTCAAAAAGGTCCGGAACATTGTTTAAAAAATCAAAATGTCAAAAAATTAAGGAAAAATTCGATTTTTTTCTTGGATTTTTGATTATAACTTTAAAAGTATTCATTTTCGAGAAAAGTTGCACCAACATTTCAGTGGCGACGCGTGACTTTTTCTGAAGTGTTACCAAAACCAGATGCAAAAAAATCTTGTTTAAAAAAATGAAGATATGGCTAAATGTATATATACACTCACCGGCACAAAATTCCGCCACCCAAAATTTTTGATTAAGTTTGACAATCTATAGAATAGAATAGAATAGAAATATGCTTTATTGTCATGAAAAATTTAACAATTTTATAGACAAAGCTTACAAGAATCATAAATAAGAACAATAACAAATAACAAATACAATTTACTAAAATGATATAAATCGTCTACATAAATAAAAATAATGAAGATAAACAAAAAAAAACAGTAACAATCTATTGCAAAATTTAAAAAAAAAAATTTGCAAATTGCATAATCTACCTTAAGAAATTTAATAAGTTAAGTTAAGCTGCTGCATATGACACTCAAATATAGATTAAGATTATACTTATAAATAAGAATACTGTACTTTCTTAGTTATTGGTTAAGAAACTCTGCTGTTGAATAATATGGTCTTTCAGATAAATAGGCTTTAGTCATTTTACGGAACTTGGGGAAAGATGTTGCAGATTTAAGTTGTAGAGGGAGATGGTTGTAAAGTTTTTTTGCAGAATATAATATAGATTTCTTTACTAACTCACTGGACGGGATCGGTAAATAGATGTCAAAGGTAGAATTTCTGGTGGAATAGTCATGTCTAGGTCTTGCTGGAAAGACATGTAGATGTTTACGAATTAAGCAAACAGTTTCTAAAATATATAAAGAAGGTAGTGTTAGAATCCTGTGATCTTTGAAGTAGCTTCTGCAATGTGTTGTTCTTCTGAGGCCAAACAGATATCTTATTGCTCTTTTTTGTAATTTAAAAATAACATCAGATTGGGCAGCCGTACCAGAACCCCAAAAAGGGAGACCATATCGAAGATGTGACTCGAACAAAGAAAAATATGTTATTTTGGAAGAGGCTAAATTCATTTCCTTTGAAACAGATCTTATTGCAAAGCAAGCTGCGGATAGTTTCTTGCTTAACACATCAATATGAAGGGACCATTTCAGATTTCTATCTAAAAAAATACCAAGAAACTTTACAGAATCAACGATACTGATCTGGCTGTTATAAAGAGGTAAGGGTTGAAGAGCTCCTTTATAGGACAATGCTACTGTTTTATCTACATTAAAAGAGAGTAAATTTGAATCGGACCAAGATTTTATTGTAAGTAGATCAGAAGTTATAGTAGCATGAAGAGTTGCGATATTTGAGTTGCTCCAAGTGATACTGGTATCATCAGCAACAAGAAAAACTTTTCCATCGATTTTTAAGCTAGTGATGTCATTAATAAAGATAAGGAAAAGTAGAGGACCCAATACTGAACCTTGTGGTACCCCACATACAACATTTTTGAGACTAGAGTCTGTATCATTTGCTCTAACCAGTTGTTTCCTATTATCCAAGTAAGATTTAACTTTATTATTTGTACTTCGATTTTCAAGATTCTTGCACGAATTTGTAGGTACATGTATTGATGTCAATCGCTATTATTCCGGTAACAAAAAATTTTTGCTTAGGTGGTATTATACGGGGGTGAATGTAAGCGTTGTTCTTTCTCCTAACTTTAAACAATTCTGTGGAAAAATTGGAGGGGCTGATTTTGTTTCATACTTGTTTTGTATTATCCTGGAGGTATCACTAAGGCCTTGTTTTTTGAAATATCTGAATATCTCTTTTCATGTAAGAGCTGTAATTAAAAACACTGCTTTGAAGGTTTATTTAATTAAAAATATCAAACGCACTAAAATTAACAAAACAAAACAAATTTAACAACAACACAAAACAATTCAATAGCGGTTATGTCCACCTCTTGCAGCAACGACTGCTCGCAATCTGTTTAGCATCTAATAAATATGTGTTTTCCTTGCCTGGGGAATAGCCCGATATTCCTCTACTAGGGCCATAGCTGTACCAAATCTTCTGGAGGCTTAGGATGACGGCAAATAGCTTTTTTTATTCATCCCATAAATGCTCAATATGATTGAGATCTGGGCTGCATGCGGGCCATTCTAATCTTATCAATCCAACCTCAATTTTATGAGTCAATCAGTGTTTTTATTTACAAAAAATGGTACAGCTCTTACAAGAAAAAAGGTATTCGGATAATTCAAAAAACAAAATGTTGGTGATGCCTCCGGGAAAATATGACAGGACTATGAAACAAAATCAGCTATTCCATTTTTCCACAGAATTTTTTAAAATTAGGAGAAAATACAACGCTTCCTTTCACCCATGTACAATTACATGCAAGCAAAATTTTTGTTACCGGAATAATACCAAACAATATGAATACATGTACCTACCTACAAACTGGTGCAAGAATCTTGAAAATAGGAGCACAAATAATAAAGGTATAAATTGTCAAACTTAATCATAAATTTTGGGTGGCGGAATTTTGTGCCGGTGAGTGTAGCTTCAATAATATCATTTTGTATATCACTTGAAACTCTCGAAAAAACAGATGTTTCTAGATGTTGATAAAATTTTTGATCTTTTTTGGCAATTAATGTTAACAATTTCCTGTAATTGCCTCGATTGTCAGAGTCGTCGCACTCAAAATGACCAAGAAACGCTAGTTCTTGTTTGGCCCAAAAACATACATTATCTATTATAAGTGTGCTAAGGATATACCTATCTATTTTTTTTAACAAACTCATTATGTTTAGCAATATCTGCTTTAAAAGCTTGGTTAAGAGAACTTTTGATTTTTGTTTTGCCAAACTGAATCAAATTGGGTATACATAATACATATCACATGTAGGTAAAGGAGAAATTTCATAAAACCAGAATACATCGCCAACAATACAGTATATTTTTCTTGCAACCATAATATAACCAAGGATTTTCACTGTACCAACTAAATTTAAAATATCGAACTACTTTTGTTGATTCCTTTTTTAAATTGTTTAAAATAGGTCTTTCATTTTTAATAATCTCATTTTTTTCTTCAAAATTATAGAAGGAGAATGACTTTTTAAGTAGTTGATCGATTAAGAAGCGACACTCATCCATGTTAACTGCACGCACACTTTTTGCACATCTTGGGTATTAGTGCACCCTAATATGTCTGTGTGGATTTTGGCATTGGATCCAACTAATCCGAATGGCTAATTTTTTTCATACTTTATATTTTCGAGGGTGCTGAAAACGAAAATAAGGTTTATTTTGAATTTTATCTGGGGGAACATTGTCAAAATCGCAATTTTAACCTAAAATAAAAAAAAAATGAAATCACGTTTTTTGCGTTTACCTCGCTACAACTCTGTTCCTTTTTAATATTTTTTTGTGAAATTTTTACAGTATATAGCTCTAATATTTCTGAAGACAATGGTACCTGCTTTAAGTTTTTATTCTTATCATGATAAAGATTATGAATTTTTCAACGAAAAAGGTGCGGATTTGTGCATTGCAAAGTTTAATCGCAAAAGTTGTGTGACGAAGTTTAAAATTTAGCTTCTTAATCACGCTTATTTGAAAGTAGAGAGTTCAAAGAAGTTTTCTGGTAAGTTTTAGATCAAAATTTTTTATAGAAAAAAAAATAGTGCAACTTTTAATGTCGACATTAGAAATCCCCAATGTAACGCTTATTTTTTGAGGGACAGACAATCTAGGTCTAATTTCTCACCTTTATTACTATCCTTGGATTATAAGCTTTCATTTGACACCTCATTTGTTATTCTATCTAGTATAATGACGGAGAAGTAAACGTTCTTATTCTATTATTCTTGTAGGTACATTTAACATTGATTGAAATTATGAAAGAAATGGCATGGCAACACTGTGACGCACAAACATAAGATTCAGCTGTGCGTTACATAGGGTGCACTAATATCCAAGATGTCCCACTTTTTATAGGTACTGTGACCAATTTTAAATCTGGTATAACAGCGCTACTGATATACAGCGCGCTTATGCCGTCGCTTCTTCAAAATTTTCAGTCACTAGCCGGTCCCGAGCGCAACGCGGGTATATAACCATTGTAACCAGAAATGAGTCTGGTAACAGAGTATAATAAAGTGCAACTGAGTCACATAAACTCGCCAATATTTTCGTGTCTACGAGTAGTTGGCTATTTACTGAGTTAGGTACTATTACCACATAATATAATAATATATTTCTATTGGTAAAAATATTGGTAAATAGAATTATTCATCGTCATAAAATATTTATTTGCAAGATTTTTAACTGTTACCAATGGTAACAGTGGTTACATGGACGCTTCGCCAGTGCAACATTTGCAACAAGTTGCGTAATTAAATTTCCTACCATATAGGATTAACTGAAAATTTTAAAAATTGTCACCCTTGTTGCAAAATAGCAATAATTTCGAAAAAACCATAAAAAACAAGTGTTCGTATTTTACGTTTTTCAACCATTTATGCTAAACTTAGGACCTTTATATTTCACCAAGAAAAACTTTATGATATGATAAAACAATACAGTAAATTTCATTAAGATCGGATTAATAGATTTCGCAAAATAAATTTTGCAATCCAGCTTTTGCAAAAAAAATTCATTTTTTCAAAATGTTGCAGCACTGAAAATAAAGCAGACAGCAAGTTGATTTTTTTTTAAATATAAAAGAATACTGTACCTTTCATTTGCAATTTGCAAAATTAAAATCGGTTAACCATCACGGCGTCAATAAACATTAAGTTTTGGTGCTACGCGCAGGACAGCGGATACGTTCGCTCTAATTGGGCATTCCAATGACCTTTGATAATGAAATAACACTTTTTTTTAGCAAAAACTTTCTTTGTTCATATATTTTAACTTAGAAAATAAAAGTGTATTATTTTTAAACATATGCAATTTTTTAAACAATTTTTCACAAACAATAATCAAATTAGTTTTATTTTTGTGGAATTAAAATATGAACATACAACAAAATATAGAGTAAGAAAATAATATATTAGATAAAGATTGGAAGAAATTTTGGTGAAAATCAACTTGTGTGAATCGAACACTGCTGTCCTGCGCGTAGCACCAAAATTAATGTTTATTTAAAAAAATCCTGGCACCGTGGTAGTTAACCGATTTTAATTTTGCAAATTGCAAATGAAAGGTACAGTATTCTTCTATTTGTAAAAATAAAAATTTAACTTGCTATCAGTTTAATTTTCAGTCCAGCAACATTTTGAAAAATGAATTTTTTTGCGAATGCTGGATTGCAAAATTTATTTTGCAAAACCTATTGAACCTATCTTAACTAAATTTGCAGTATTATTTTATAATATCATCAAGTTTTTTCTGGTGAAATATGAAGGTCTTTAGTCTAGCAGAAATGGTTGAAAAACGTAAAATGCCAATACTTGTTTTTTCATGTTTTTTTCGCCATTATTGCTATTTTGCAACAAGGGTAACAATTTAAAAAAATTTTAACCGATCTTGTATTATAGGAAATTTAATTGTGCAACTTTTATTTTGGTGCAACTTTTCTCGGAAGTGAATACTTTTAAAGTTATAATCAAAAAACGAAGAAAAAAATCGAATTTTTCCTTCATTTTTTGACATTTTAATTATTTAAACAATGTTCCGGACCTTTTTGAGAGGGAGGATAACTCAAATATTATTATTTCATTTATTTTCAAGCAATTTCTGCAAAAAAATTTGAGTCACCTCTCAACTTCCAAATGTACTAATATTTTTACAGATGCGCCCTGGTCTAATGCTACTTCCGTGAAATCCCATTATTGGCTCGATTTTCAGTAAAATCTCATTATCGGTCTAAATAGAAAAAGTAGGTCAGTTTGAAAATTGACTAATACATATTACAGCTCCAAAACAAAATCGCATCGAACATTTTCCGACTCGGTTGAAATCGAGATGATTCCCTTTCTATTTACTCGACTAAATCGGTGAGATTAACCGAATGATCAAGTGAGATACAACAAGGTTTTTCACTTAGTTAACCGGATTTTCACATAGTTAATCTAATGACAACGTAAAAATTCGGAATTGTGACTGATCAAAACAGATCCGCCCTGGACGAATTAAGAAATTTCGTCTACCAGTAAGAAGTAAAGCATTTTGAACGAATTTGGAGGTAATTAGGGTAATTCACGGTGATATGGTGAATCGGGTGGAATGGTGAAATGCTCTATTTCTTTTCCCGGTATACACATGTCTCTGTAAATCTAAATCCCGACAGTTTATTATCATTTATGCACCGAGCACTTTTTGAAAACCAGCTCCGTTTTAAAAACCGTAAATAATTTGTTCAAAACTGTTTCCGGTGCTCAATAATTTTTATACAATGAGGTATCTTAGACATTGCTTCAGGTAGCTCACTTAGTCCGCGAGGTATTGTTCGATATATTCTGACTTCTTACGACTGTTTATATACAACATAACATAACCTACAAATCGTTGCCTCTAACATTTTGAACTTCTTGCCGTGCTATTCACCATTTCACCCATAGTAGGTAAATGGGAGAAATGGTGAACTCAGATAAGTGATATATGGTGAAGACCTTTTCCAACACGTATACCTATTTCTAGAGCAGCTCTTTCAAATTCGGCCAAGTAAACTATTTTTTATTGGTTTCGTCCGATTTGCTTTGGTTTGTCAGTGATTTAAAAAAAAAACGAACTGTACTTGCAAGACGATGATGACGACGTGGATGATAAAGATTTTTGTTGTGTAGGGTGTGGTGAGCTGTACAGTTACACAAAAAAGGACGTGGACTGTTCAAAATATGAATCCATGTTGTGATATATATGTAGTAAAAACTAGGTGTAGTAAGTTCACTATTTCACCCCAACTGCCTTCGCCATTTCACATTTATGCATGGGTGAAATGATGAATTTAATAAAAATAATTATTGCTTTTTTTCTAACATTTGTAATGTCTTAAAGAACCTATGACACTGTTAAGTTGTTGCCAATATGTTTTGTGATAGAAGTGTATTTTTATTTCGTTTAAATAAACAATTTCTTGTCTTCTACACGGCTTAACTTAGTTGTTCCCCATATCTATTTTATAAAACACATTTAAAGCTTTAAAACGGTAATTTTTGAATGTTGATTTACTAATAGTACGGGAGCCGAATCTTGGTTGACCACCCATCGGCTTTCCGGATAAAACAATTTTTTTTTATTAGATTTCATATTGCAAATATTACTTGCATGACCATACTGCAAATATTATTTCTGAGTGATACCAAAAAGTCGAAAATCATAAGCTAATAAAATCTTTTTGAATTTTTTGTTTACCATGATTCAATGATAAGTTCTGATGTCCACCGCAAAATCCATGTCGAATTTCGACTTTAATTGGAGAATCACAAAGCAGTTTTTTATTTTTTCGAAAGATTTTCTGACCTGTTCTATTCTCGATCTCATTTCTCGATCAGGATAGGCTGCTATCGATCCAACATCCCAGGTACTTAAATCTACTGTTCTAAAATGTGCCCATTTATTGTGCAAGTTTAAGGTACGTTTTGGTTTTTTTGGATTGACATCACTGTGATTTTTTAATGTTTATTTTCATACCAAATTGGTCACAGGTCGGCTTTGTCTTGTCTATGAGTCGTTGTCTTAAGTCGGACTTAATTCGGAATCCGCAATTAACACCGTATCTTCAGCGTATCTGATGCTGTTAATCTTAACTCCATTCAACTTTACTTCATCTTTGGAATCGTCCAGTGTTTTTTTGCGCTAATCTATTTTTGCTAATGCCAGTAAAAAAATTATTTTCATATTCGAAAAACTTTCATTTTCTCACAAATTAAAAAAAAGTTGTTCTACGACAATTAGGGGCCAAATCAGTCACTTTTTTGTATTTGTTTTATAGCTTGTTTGTTTATAACAATTTATTATCGGCACTTGAAAGATTAAGGACTAAAGTTTTAATATACAGAGATTTTTTTTTTAATTTTCTAAACAACAAATTACTAAATCAACATTAAAAAATCGCCACTTTAAAGCTTTAAACGTGTTTTATCAAATAACTACTTAACAAGTTAATAATTAGGAAATTTACGCCACATTCCACGTGATGAAAATAAAAAACAATGTAGTAATAACAAATCCCTTATTAATGAATATGTGCACAGTGCAGTTATATTACTACTTATACAATAAAGACGTTTAGATTGGAATACATTCATTTTCTCGAGGATGGGCGATTTTGGAGATAAATCCCGAAAGAGGTCGATTTTTATTTTTAAATTATAATTATTTGGCAATTATACAAGTGACGTCATCTACCTGAGCATGATGATTGAGCAATCGATGATTTTTAAATGAGAATAGGGGTCGTGTGCTAGCTCATTTAAAAGGCTGTTCAATTTTTTATTCATTAATATAAACATTAGCATATTTATTTATACAGGGTGGCAAAAAAAAATTTTTTTGAATTAAATTAAAAGCAATGTTTTTCTCAAATAAAGATGTTTTTCTGTTTTCTGACAAGAGTAAAATGTATTTTGAATTAAATAAATTACATACATACTTCTTTTTGCGTCAATTACTTTAATTAAAAAAAAATTTTGGCACCATGTATAAATAATTATGGTAATGTTATTATTACTGCATAGATAATTGAATAACGTTTTAAATGAGCTAGTATACGACCCCTATTCTCATTAAAATAATTATAAATTATCGATTAAGTACGTCATCATGCCCAGATGGATGACGTCACTAGTATGATATATATGCCAAAAAATTATAATTTAAAAATAAAAATCGACCTGTTTACGGTTTTATCTACAAACTCATTCATGAAAAAATACGCCCATTCATGAAATACGCCCATTCATGAAAAAAAAATGAATTTATTCCTCACTGTGTATGTGAATGGTAGTTTGTATAAATTAAAACATTGTTTGATGTGGAAAATTTTCAGTCTATGAATCGTTTTTTGTAATAATATGTAACTAAGTTAATTGAAAGAGTCATCACGCTATTCTGATTTTCTATTTAGTTATATATTAGCAATCAGATATTCAAAATGCATCAATAAGTATTAAAAGTAAATACCTACTTAATTATAAAAACTTTATATTGTGTTTTGTGGAAAGTGTTTCCGTAATT
This sequence comes from Diabrotica virgifera virgifera, assembly GCF_917563875.1. Lineage (NCBI taxonomy): Eukaryota > Metazoa > Arthropoda > Insecta > Coleoptera > Chrysomelidae > Diabrotica > Diabrotica virgifera. Next base: position 68,292,863 of record NC_065445.1, on the reverse strand, counting down.
TTCAAATTATATTGAATTTATTAATAAACAACGCGTAAATAACAATATTGTAACAATAATTATTTATACAATTTGGAAAATAATGAATCAGAGCCATGAAGGTGATACATGCATTTTTACGCTCTTCGAATATTAGTTATATTAGTCTGGGCAAGTTATAAAAAAACCATTTTTGGGAAAAGTTGTTTAGCAGTTATTTTATTGCTGGAATCGAATCTTAAGATTGCATAAATATTAGTAATATCGGTGTGAAAAGTCCACAGAAAGTGTGCTATTTTGTTTGTTAACAAATTAGCGCAAAAATGTAGGAGCTGTGTTTATAAAACGATTTTTTTTTCGAAAAATTCGAATAGTCCACTTGGGAGTGTAATAGAGCATTTTCAATGTATGTATGTAATACAGAACCGGGTTTTTAGCAGTAATACGTTATAATATGTTCCACTTTCTCCATTCAAATCGAAAGACAGCAAAGAAGAAAGATCTGTTCATGTGTCTGCGTGTGTAAGTGTAGATTTCCTTGATTCCTCGCTAATGTTAATAAAATTTGCAATGTTATTAAGGGTGGTTTTTAAGGGTTGAAATATTATGGTATTATATCTTAAAGCGTAAAACAATAATTATTTAACCAATCAAAACCAAATTTTACCCATATTAAGGTTTACAATGTTTTACACGACTTTTGACAATAAGGGGTAGTTTACACCCCTAAAAATAATCAACGCCCTTGAGTATGATATAGAATATTATGAAGTATAGGGTGAGATGATCTTAGTCCTAAATTTTTACGCAAATCGATGCAAGCCGAAGTGATTCTTTTAGGATAAATAAATTTTTTATATATAGCTCCAACAAGGGGTTTTAGGGGTTGAAATATTATGATATTATATCCTACAACATAAAACAATCATTATTTTAATATAAGTTTAAAATGTTAACTAAAATAAAAATGTATACCATTTGTATTCAGTTGCAATGCGAAGGCCAAAACAATCTTATTTTTCACTTAGAACAGGGAGCGCAGTCCATTACTCTGAATCGATGATTTTCGACTCTTATTGGAGTCATCATCGGAGAGGCGTAGGCCTGCTGCTCCATACTCGAAGTGACCAAACCTTGAAAGCTTATCACCACATTGCAACTGACGTGTATGGATTAGGTGACTAATCCTTTACCTTTTAACTCTTTGTGGCCTAGTGGCTCCACGCTGGAACCACCTTCAAGGCGGGTTGACATTACTAGTGAATGACGAACGTGGCTCACGCTTACGTATTTTGCCCGTGCTATTGTTAGATATTTTACAAATGTACTGCTCGAGTTTGAAAATAGATAATAAAATATCTAACAATAGCACGGGCAAAATACGTAAGCGTGAGCCACGTTCGTTAGTCACTAATAATGTCAACCCGCCTTTAAACAAATTTTTTCCTACTGTCCGAGTAATCGTACGCTGGCACCACCGGACGGATGCAATGTATACGTCTTATGTTTCACCGATCACGAGATTACAAAATTCTAGGAGCAATTATGCATAGCTGTACATCATATATTTGGCGAGCTAACAAGTGGATGACAGTGAGATTATTTTATTGCTGTAAATAAACAAACATTCTTCTGCTGATAAAAGATATGTAGGTTGTTAATTTGTTGATAAATAGATGTATTTATATATTACCGTATTGAGACTTTATGAACTGAGACGATAACTAAGTGAATTTTAATATTTTGTTTGGTGGTTCCAATAAGGTGCCACTAGGCCAACGGTAACTAATAGGTATGTTTTGTTACAGAATTCCAAAATGAAAAGACGTCTTGATTTGATTAAAATAACAAGTAGCGACGCTTACGATTTACTAAGAGATATCCCATCGGATGGATCTGACGCTAAAAAAAATTGTTTCATTCCATATCACGCTAAATAATTTTTTCATTTGTGGCCTAGTGGTTCCATATGGTACCACCTTTTTTATAATAATTACAAAAATTTAATATAAAAAACCTTTATTTTGTTTTTTGCCCTAATATGTCCTAAAAACAAATTATTCACCATCTAATATAAACAAAAAAAAGTCCGTCCGCAAAGGGTTAAAATGTTTAATAATAACTTTACCTTTTAAAATGTTAATTTATAATTTTTTACAATTATAGGGGTAGTGTTCACCCTTAAAAAACCAAAAGCGTACAACGGCTCAATATAGAAAATGAACTGGAGGGTGAAATGAGCCTAATTCCAAATTTTTGTACAAATCGATGCTGGACGAAAAAATTACGAGGTTTTGCCATTTTTCAGGCCATTTTCTGGCCTAATTGGACTATTTGAGCGATCTCAGGAATGTTTTAAAATTATAAACAATTTTTTGGCTTATAAACAAAATAGACTATATTCTGTCGAATAGAGAGTTACACCCGTCTCTAATCTTGGATGTAAGAGCACTAAAATCAGCAGAAATAGGAAGCGATCATAAATTGGTATTGTGCAAAATCAGAATGAAAACACATATATGTGATAACAAAACAGCGGAATACACCACCAATATTAAAGTCGAAAGCTTACAGGACGACTCCACAAGATACTTATTCCAAAAAAGACTAACGGAAAAAAGCAGCAACATGTATATCACAGAAAGTGACGGAGTCAAAGAAAGCTGGGCAAAATTAAGTCTAACATCTTAGCCTCTGCCAAGGAAGTTCTTGGTGAAAGAAACATTAATAAAAATAAATCGCTTCCAAGACTAAGAACTCCATGGTTTTGTACAGAAGTGAAAGAAAAATGTACAGAGGAGAAAAAAGCTTACCTAAAATACATGTCAACTAAAACACAAGAGGCATACGATAATTATAAGACTATAAGAAACGAAATATATTCAGTAGTAAGAAGAATAAAAAAATGATCACTGGGAACGTTTTTCGAAAGAAATAGAACATGATTTTTATGGTCTCCAAAAGGAAATATCGCGCTTTATAAGAGGTCAAAGAACGGAGGTAAAGGAACTAATAGAACCAAAACACATAGAAAAGGATATATGGATTGACTACCTAAAAAAGCTCTATGCAGAGGAAGAACAAATGATGCTAGAACCGGAAACACCAGAAATTACCACAAATGAAGATGTTAATATAACTGCACAGTAAGTAAGAAAAACACTAGAAAAGCTGAAGAACAGAAAAGCTGCAGGTAAGGATGGAATACCAAACGAATTACTGAAATATTGTGGAGCAGCAATGACAGAACAATTAACAACATTAATTAACAAAATCATAAAACACAATAAAATACCGGAAGAGTGGAGAACGAGCGAACTAATTCTACTATTTAAAAAGGAGATAAAAAGCAGCCAGAAAACTACAGAGGTATCAACTTGTTAAATACTACCCTAAAACTTACAACTAAAATCTTACAAGACGTAGTGAATCAGAGGATAAGTTTAGCAGATAAACAACAGGGTTTTCGTACTGGAAGATCGTGTACAGATGCAATATTCGTCATAAAGCAAATTACTGAGAAATCACTAGAGTATAATAGACCAGCATTTCTATGTCTGATTGACTTAAAGAAAGCATTTGACAGAGTAAGACTCAAAGATGTAATCCATCTCCTGTATAATAGAGAAATCCCTCTAGATATCATAAAAAATATTGAGAACATCTACCAAAACAACAAAATGGGAGTCAGAATAGATGGACAACTTACAGAACCTATAGATATAGGTAGCGGAATAAGACAGGGAGACTCATTGAGTCCTATGCTTTTCAATTTAATCATGGATGAAATCATCAAAAACGTCAACAAAGGAAGAGGTTATAGAATGGGAAACAATGAAGTAAAATTCTCTGCTACGCAGACGACGCAATATTGATAGCCCAAGATGAAGATAGTCTGCAAAGATTAGTCCACAGATTTAACATAAGAGCAAAAGAATTCAATATGACAATTTCATCTCAGAAAACCAAAATAATAGTAATCAGTAAAGAACCAATCAGATGCAAAATAGAAATTAATGGTATCAGTATTGAACAAGTAATGGAAGTAAAATACCTTGGAATTACATTGTCAAGTTACGGAGACCTAGACAAAGAAGTGAGAAATCAAGTACAAGAAGCAAATAGATTGGCAGGATGCCTTAATAACACTATATTATGGCGAAACCAACACATTAACACTGAGATGAAGTCAAGAATTTATAAAGCCAGTGTAAGACCAAGAATGACATATGCATCAGAAACAAGACCCGATACAGCCACAACACAAATACTACTGGAAACGGCAGAGATGAGAGTACTGAGAAGAATTACAGGAAATACACTGAGAGATCGAAAGAGGAGCGAAGATATTAGAAGACAATGTAACGTACAATGTGTAAACGAATAGACACTAAATAGACAAAAAGAATGGAACAACCACATAACTAGAATGGGGGAGACACGTGTGGTCAAAATAGCACGAGATAAATCACCAATCGTCAGAAGAAGTATCGGCCGACCGCGCAAAAGATGGAGTGACAACCTTCCATAGGGGTATAAATCCGCCAATGAACAAGCAGAATTGCTTATAAAGAGGAAGAAGAAGAAGAAGAAGAATAAACAAAATAGCATATCTCAGTAACTATTAGATTACATTATATTAAAAAAACGGTCTTGGGAAGGACTCGGCAAGACGCTTCTTTTAAAAGAAAAATAGTTGAATTGCAAGAAGTAATTCTGGAAGATATGAAAATTTGTATTGAGAAAGAGGACTGAAATAAAAAGGTAATGGTTCGAAGACTACCATCCTATTGTTTATAAATTAGTAGTAAATGCCGGTCAAATTTGACCGGCTGTATCTCAGGAACCACTCCTCCATAAAACTTTTTTCCTTTAAAAGAAGTATCTTGCCTTTCTTTTCCAATATCGTTTTCTTAATTTAATCGAATAGCTATAATAAACAGTGTTTGTTTAATTTTGAAATTAGTTTTTAAATAAAAAATATTTTAACAATTAAACTAAAATAAATACTAAAAGTCAAAACGTCTGCGGCCTTTACAACAACAGTGCCATCGAGAGAGCGCAGTGGCCACACTTGCTTAGCATGTGTTATCTTTGTCCAGCTAAAAGATTTACGTACTGTATACAATATAATATACAGTGAGCACGTAAAGGTTGGAATAAATTCATTTTCTCGAGAATGGACGATTTTGGAAAAAAATCCCGAAACAGGTCAATTTTTATTTTTAAATTAGGACTTTTTGACATATATATCATACTAGTGACGTCACCCATCTGGGCGTGATGACGTCATCGATGATTTTTTTAAATAGGAATAGGAGTCATATGACAGCTCATTTGAAAGTTAATTTTATTCTCTATTCAGTAATGTACACATTTATATAATTATTTATACAGGGTGTCCAAAAAAACATTTTTTTAATTAAATTTATTGAGATAAAAAGAAGAATGCATGTAATTTACTTAGTCCAAAATACATTTTACTGCTCTCAGAAAACAGAAAAAAATGTTTATTTGAAAACTAATCATTGCTTTTCGCTTAAATTAAATGTTCAAACTGTCAAGAGGACGGTGGGTGGGGGCTTTAATATTGAATTTAAGCAAAAAACAATATTTATTTGTTAAATGAACATTATTTTCTGTTTTATGATAGCAGTAAAATGTATTTTGAGTTAAATAAATTACACACATTCTTCTTTTTGTCAATAAATTTAATTAAAAAAAATGTTTTTGGACACTCTGTATAAATAAATATGTTAATGTTTATATTAAAGAATAGAGAATTTAAAAACCTTTCAAATGAGCTATCACACGACCCCTATTCTTATTTAAAAAATTTATAGATGACGTCATCATGCCCAGATGGGTGACGTCACTAATATGATACATATGCCAAAAAGTCGCAATTTAAAAATAAAAATTGACCTGTTTCGGAATTTTTTTCCAAAATCGTTAATTCTATAGAAAATGAATTTATTGCAACCTTTACGTGCTCACTGTATACTTAGTATGATACATAATATACATAGAATAGAATATGATTACAAGATATTTTAATTATATTTATGAATATGATATTTATATTTAGAATATGATTGTTTTGGATATTATAATGCTATACTTGAATTTTGGGTATCTACTTCTAATTGAATAAATTCCTAATATTCCGACATCAATGTATTTGTTAGACAGTGCTCTAATTTCAAAACTGTTTCAATAATGTTCATAAAATTATAAATGTGTTGAAAATGTTTGTCAAATTATAGTTAAAATTGCTAAAAAAATTCGGAACAAAAAATTATGTACATATTTAGACATTACTTTTATTGTAGGTACCAGTATTATAGAAAGTTTTCTCGTAACCAACAAATTCAGCATTGAAAAAACAAAAAATAAGTTGGATATGTACTACAGTATAAGAACGATGATACCAGAGTGTTTCAAAAACAGTCATCCTAATCTACCCCACATGATAGAAATCACCAAATATGTGTAAGGTACACTTTACCTATTATAATTTCTTTGATTTTTCACATTTCTTATAAATAGAGTCCATAAATGAAGTGAAGTAAAAATAAATGTATTGTTATTGTATATATCTTTCAGTTGAAGTTGATTCTCAGTTAGAGTTGACCATTCCTAGTTGGAGTTAACTCCAAATAAAACCAGCAGTAAGAGGTGATTTGAAAAAATTAATTCAACTTTTATTAGTTGAAGTAGACTCTTCCTAACCCTTATTAGTAAAAGTAGATCCCGTGAAAAATGGAATCAACTCTTACTAGTTTGTGTTGACTAATCCTGGATGGATTCAGTAAAAATGTAAATTATACGAGTATAATCTCACGTGCTTTTTTGATGAGTGTGCGTCTCTTTGTTTTGACCGTTTCAACTACTGTTACGATTTGAACATATTGATATTGAGTAACATTTTAATTTCTAGAATCGGTTGTTTGTGTGAATCAACTCTTACTAAATGGCATTGGGAAGAGTATACTTTTTCTAGTTGGAGTCTACTTTTACTAGTAAATGATGAATAAAAATCTTCATTTTATATTTATAATAAACTTTTTCTAGAACCAGCCATTTGAGTTGACTCCAACTAGGAATACTTAGTCAACTCAAACTGGATAATCAACTTGCTCTGTAACATATACAATAATTGTTGATCTGTATTGTACTAATGAAGATTTATCCTTGAATATCTCTACATGTTCATCAAATCTGGACGTTATCACCCTATATAAGATTAAGATATCAACTGTAACGTATAAATTAAAAAATAATGGTGCTACCATAAAATGAAGGTCACGATTCAGCATGTTTCTTCAAAAACTTTTTTTATTTTTATGATACCTAATACTGTTACATGATTGCTGCTTTTAACAATTCTCTAATACCTAGGTATACTTTAATTAAGTTGTTGCGTTACTAAACTAATATAATATAAATTACAGGTAACAAGCAATACCATTATTTTAGCAAAAACGTTTCTACAGCACCTACAAATTGTCACCTTCAGCAGTGAATATTTGAAATTATTGTTGGAAAATAGGAACTTTATTCACAACAACTCCTGTGTGAATTTGAAGATAATCTGAACATATTAGACAAGGGGAATACCTACTCGTATATATGTTACGGTCAATGTGATAAGTCCGGTCTGTATTAATAATTACCGGTAAATATTAAGAGTAACCGTAACAGTTGTTCAATGTGATTAATAATGCCTTTATAATTACATCTACCGGCTATTATTAATACTTTCCTAAAAATTCTGGTTAATGTAATAAAAACGCATTTTGGGTCTGACTATTGTTTATTTATAAAATTTGATATAAAGTTAAAATATAACTTATTAATCAAAAAACCTAACTAGACATGTAGTCCATTCTTTCACGGTTTTTGCTGTAAATTTTAAAGAACCGCTTGGATTGACATGAAATTTGGCATACACATAGCTAACATGTCATAGAAAAAAAGTGACATGGTGCCGATGTGTGCTTTTGCCCTGGGGTTTAGTTTCACCCCATCTCGGGGGTGAAAGAATACATGTTCAAGATAAGTTCCGAAATGGATAAACTGACTAATTTTAAGCAACTTTTGTTCTATAGAGTTTTTTCACCAAATCAATACTTTTCGAGTTGTTTGTAAGTGAATATGTTCATTTTTCAACAAAATAACCACGTTTTTAGACGGTTTTTCACAAATAACTCAAAACGTAAGCAGTTTGTCGAAAAAAATATTCTTAGCAAAATTATAACCTATAAAAAAGTGAAAAAAATGCTGTATATATTAGGTCCCTATACCTAGCAAAAGCAGAGTTATAGCTAATGAAAAATAGGTTCATATTCGAAAAATTCCAAATAGAATAATTCAATGTGAAATATCCAAATAATGAAGCATTCTTGGGGAAAACACATTACAACTTTTTTAAAGTGTTTAAAAAAATCTTTATTTCTGTTTTTATAAAAAAAATTTCTAGCATCAAATGTAAGCAAGTTACGCTCAAAATAAAGTTAGTCCCTTTTGTTTTGGAAAAATCAGGAAGATCACCCCCCCCCCCATTAGCAACTTAAATGAAATTAATCGTTACCGCTTCACAAGTTACTTTACTTATGTTGTGTTTATATGATCTGTAAGTTTCATCGATTCAAAGTGCTTATTTTTGAAAAAAATTTGGTTTTAAAGTAAAATTTAAAAAAAATTTGAATTTGGAAAAAATGCTTTTTTTTTTTCAAAATAACTTAAAAATTGTTAGAGATACCAAAAGTCTTAAACAATAAAAAAAGTCGGCTTTACTTTTCTGAATATTTTGTATTTTTTTGGTTTTCTGTAAGACAAAAATTGGTCAAGATTCGGTGTTTCTAAATTTGCATACACTCGTGATAAGTGACTCGTTCAAGCCCTTTTAACTACAGCTCTTTCAAAAATAAGGAATTTGAACCGATGAAATTTACAGATCGTATGATCAGTACATACGCGAGTAAAAAACTTGTGAAGTGATAACAATTAAGTTCATTTGAAATGCTAATTAGAGGGTGATTTTCCCGATTTCTGACCAAAAAAAAGGGACCAACTTTATTTTGAGCGTAACTTGTTTACTTTTGATGCTATTTTTTTTTTAAACAAAAACTTTTTTAAACAGTTTAAAAAAGTTAAAATGAGTTTTCCCCAAAAAAGTGCTTCGTTTTTTGGTTATGGCAAGTTAAAATATACGATTTGAAATTTGACGAATATGAACCTATTTTTCATTAGCTATAACTCTGCTTTTACTAGATACAGTGACCTAATATAAACACCAAGTTTTTCACTTTTTTACGTGCTATATTTTTGATACGAATTTTTTTTCACCAAATACTTACTTTTTGAGTTATTTGCGAAAAACCGTTTGAAAACGTAGTTATTTTGTAGAAAAATTAACATATTCACTCGCAAATAACTCGAAAAGTATTAACTTGGTGAAAAAACTTTACAGAACAAAAGTTGCTTAGAATTAGGCATTTTATCCATTTCCGGACTTATTTCGAACATATATATTTTTCACCTTCAAAAGGGGGTGAAACTCACCCCTAGGGCAAAAGCACACATCGGCACAATATCACTTTTTTTCTTTGAGTTATTAGCTATTTGTATGCCAAATTTCATGTCAATCCAAGCAGTTCTTTAAAATTTAGAGGTTTTGCAATATTTTACCTTCAAAGAACGTACTAATGTAATAGGTAAAAAATAAAGTCGTATTTGGTAATAAAGTTAAACACTTAAACAGAATTTATCAATGAAAAAATCTCCTACTAAAAAAAACTAGACACCTAATAAGTAAAAACCAACTCATACATACGCATTAGGCTTTAAGATTCCAGAATATAATTACTTGTTTTTGCAGAAAACGCTCTTGTGGAATTTAGAATTACAAAGAACACTTAATTTGTTGCATTTGTAGCGTTTTTAATTGCATTGGCCACTACAATAAAATTATAGTGGCGGAATCCTTGACTGCCTAAATTCGAATCTTTACGAGCGCATTGCATACATAAATGTTGATTTTTTAATTGAAAGCGCGTTGTTTGTTTTGAAATATGGAAATATAAAATTTGGTTTGAGACATTCGAAAATATTTGAGAAATTTTGGATCATGTTTATGCGGGAGAAAATGATGAAAATCGCCATATTCTCTTCTGTTTTTAATATTTCGTGAACCGTATTCTGCAGAAATGCAGATAACATCTCTGGAAACGGCAGAGATGAGAGTACTGAGAAGAATTACTGTAAATACACTAAGAGATCTAAATAGGAGTGAAGACATTAGAAGAAAAAAAGTAACGTACAATAGTGCATAAACGAATGGACACTAAATAGAAAAAAAAGGATGGAATAACCACATAAGCAGAATGGGTGAGACCCGTGTAGTCAAAATAGCAAGAGGTAAATCACCAATCGGTAGAAAAAGTATCGGTCGACCACGCAAAAGATTGAGTGACAACCTTCCATAGAGGTACCTAATAATCTGCCAATAACCAAGCAGAATTGCTTATGAAGAGGAACAAGCAGAAGATCTGCGTAGGTATATATTGTTGACATTAATTATGTTGATCTTAATACCATTACATATTTGATGGTACCTACAGTGGTGTCATGGCAAAATTAGCAGTGCGGGAACGCAGTGCCGGAACGCACTGCTAATTTTTGTTTACAAAACCTAAATTCTCTATTATTTTTTTTTCTTTTCTTAACCAGTGTGGGAACGGCGTTCCCACGCGTTCCCACACGATGACACCACTGGGTACCTACTATGAAGAAAACTATTTTCAACAGGAGAAACTAGTTTAGCGCTATTTTCCACACTTAATCCCCGATAGATTTGGCAGTAGTACATAAAGGTCGTAAATATTCTCTACAAGAAGTTGCTTCTGGCGTACTCATGCATGTTACTATATCGGCTATGTAGGTACAGTGCTTTTCAGATGAAACTATCCACCTTAAATAACTTTTGAACCATTGATTTTTAGAAAAAACGCAAAAACATGTCAAATAATACTGGAAGAGGAGCCATTATGCCATAACTAAGCTTATCGGGAAAGGCATCCTCTCACCTCCCGTATCATCCCTTATTTTTTAAAATTACTTCTACCTTTTTTATTTTAGGTTTGGATTCTCCTCTTTGTACTGGTTTCAAAAATGTATAACACATGATGCTTAAAGTGGTTAGTTTATGAGAAAAATAAATACAAAAATAAGAAAACTGGACAAAAAAAAATTATTTTTCTACGGCCGTGCTAAAAGAGCCACTTTCACGCACCCATTTCGTTTCTGAAAGTTGCACTTTCCCGCACGGCGTGCGTGAAAGTAAATTTTCCCGCACGGCGTGCGGGAAAGTAAAATACCTTGTAATATGGCATTATAATATATTATAATACATGCAGTAAACTAAAATTTAGATATTATTTACTAATTTATTTCAAATTTATCTTATTGCGTTCATGTTTTAATGAAATTAGCGCGATTATTTCATTCATAGGAGATTCTGACCAATAGAATAAATCTAAATTAAATCGATTATTTTTTATTGATTTTAACTTCCAATCGTATAGTAAGATATTTGATCACGTGTTTAATTCTGTCCAATCAGATTAAAATTATACTGAGAATTATCTACTGTAGAAAATTACCGATAGAATTTTTTTAAGTAGATTGTTTCTGTTTAATGGCAACCAGTTTCCTAGTTTTGACAACTGTCACATTTTTAAGAAAATATCCATAATATACGTATTAACAATAATCTTACGAATATCACACGACAGTAAGAATAAATAAGAAATGACTGCTTCATTTTTACTCAAATTTGTTGTCATTGGGCAATAGCCACTCGAGCCCTGCGGGCTCTCGTCTTTAGGGATGTTCGATACGTATCGATACTTTGAGGTATCGATACTTTATATTTCTATACTCGATATTTTGTATCGATACATTAGTTGGTATCGATACCGTGTATCGATACACCGAATCATAATATCGTATCGAAAATTCAACCCTTCATGTTATGCAATACCTTTTGCAACACCGGTTTGGATAATTCTTTGTCCTTTATTTTCCTTCCAAATTTCCAAAGTTTGTCCTTTATTTTCCTTGGTGGGTGGGCTAGGTGGCTTGCACGTGGTCTGTATTTTATTACAGGACAAAAATAAAGGACGGACACTATACTGCGCATGCGTATCTGTCAAAATAAAGGTATTAATATTGTGTATCGATACTTGCAATATCGATACTTTTGATTACGATATCATAGGGTATCGATACAGAACCTAACAATACGTATCGATACGATGTATCGATACTTTGGTGAGTATCGAACATCCCTCTCGTGTCTATTGCCAGACAACAAATTTTCGAAAAACTGCTGGATTATTTTCAATTTATTCTCACTCTCTTATGATATTATCAAAGATCTTATACACATAGATTTGGCCAACTCGGAAAAATAACGTAACGCGGAGCAGTTCGGGTCGGTGGTCTATCTATCTATCTCTACCGGCGCTTAAATTTCTCTCTCTAGCATATGATGGCTGCCGCCTCTGTGTAACTGTCGTTCCATTACTTCCACCTCTTGGTAGATACGCTCACACTCGCACGACAGACAAAGATAGCTAGACCACCGTAATTGATATCGGCGTTACACCCCGATGCATTGAGTGGCATATCCCTAGCCAGATCTATTCTCTTTACATATCTCTGGATATTATACCCGATAATTTTTGATAATTTCCCGTCGTCAAGTATATTACGTCAGATGCCCTTCGTTGCTACGAAAAAATACATTCAGTGACATTAATGACAATTAATGTTTTAAAAATTATAAAAGTGATAACTTCCAATCGTCAAATTAATATCTATAACAACTGTGTGTTTAACTGTACTAATTTGTACTTACATAAATAAATTACAATACAATTTTGGTGTTGAACAGTTTTATTTATGAAATAATCGCAACAAATTGCACTCGATCTCTAAAATTAATATATAATTTTTGCCCTCGTGACACTTTGACATAATTTCACTCGCCTTCGGCTCGTGAAAGTCAAAACTGTCAAAGTGTCACTCGGGAAAAATTCAATAATTTTAGAGCTCTTGTGCAATTACTACTGATAATTCGATGAAATAAAATTATTTTGATATATGTAATATTTAAAAGTCAGATTACTAGACAATTACAATGGTTTTGAATCGTCGTCGTGGTAACCCATTATATTCAAAGTTTGGTTTTGACAACCTTGTCAAAGAATTAATTTGTGTATATTCACTTCTAAATAAAAATTGATATAACTCTATTTGCTGTGGCTTTTTTCTAAACGTACGGCCCCAGAAAAAATATTGTTTCTAACTCATGCGGAAAGTGTCTTCCCCGCACTCGACTCGATTGCTTGCCCGAACTCCGCTATCGCGTCGTTCGGGTCAACGGCAGTCTCATGCGTGAAAGTATTACTTTCCGCACTAGTTAGGAAATAGTATATTGTGCAACAAGTGCAGAAAGGTACTAATTTCTCACGAGTTTGAAAAGTTGCGGTACGAGCGCAAGCGAGTGCCGCAATTCAAACAAGTGAGAAATTACCTTTCTGCACGTGTTTCACACTATACTTTTTCTACAAGCACAGTTTTTCCTAAAAATAAAAATCACAATTTCCAAACGACGATTAATTATAATAGGTACCTATGTGATAAATTTTAAACTGTATTTAATTAATACCTACTAATCAATTTAAATTCCTTATACCTAAATAAATTGCACAGAAATCAGTTAAAAAATTAATGCACTGCTTTAATTTGTTTAAATTTAAACAATTATTACACATTATTGACATTATATTTATGCAGTCACGGATTTACACAAAACCTACTTCATTCGACGTCTCTTGCACAGGTTGCTAAATCCTTATTGGTTATTTGATAATTATAAAATGTTTAATAAGAATAAAATTGTAAAATAAAACAGTCGTAACATCCATAATTTAGTTTCTATGCTATAGTTAAATATAATAATTGTCTTATAGGTTATATATTTGTCTAAAGTTTAACCACGGATGTAAACAGAATATAACGTTACTCAGAATGCGGTAGTCCACGGATGTAAACAGAATATAACGTTACTCAGAATGAGGTAGTCAACTGTGCAGAAAAGAACTTTGCGGCACAGAAACGTCACTTTTCTGCACACTAATGTCAAATATCTTATACTGTGAGAAAATATCAAGTTTGCTAACATAAAACCGTGCAGAAAAGTGCACTTTGAATAGTGGTTGTAGAAAAATAACTATTTTTTAACAATTTTATTACATACAAACATTTAAAATGAACATTTCAATACCAAAAATTTAAACAGTAATTATTCAAAATGAATTTTGAATAAATTATAATAAGTAATTATTCAAAACGAATTTTGAATAAATTATTGTTAAAATTTTTGGCAGTGAAATGTTCATTCTAAATATTATAAATATTATAAAATTGTTAAAAAATAATTTTTATTAATAAAAAAGGAGGAAGTAATTTAAAAAGAATGAAGGGATGATACGGGGGTGAGAAGCGGCCTTTCCCGGCAAGCTTAAATATGGCATATTGTCTCCCCCTTCAAGTATTATTTGAAGTGTTTTTACGTTTTTTCTAAAAATTAGTAGTTCAAATAGCTATTTGTATAACAAGGGAGGAAAGTGCTACTTTTCCTCCCGAGAATGAAGTTTACTGCCCGACGCGTAGCGGAGGGCAGTAATCATTCAAGGGAGGAAAAGGTACTTTACTCCAATGTTATACATATGGTTTTTCCACCTTCCTCAAATAGCAAGTCCTTTTTTCATTTTTACTTAATTTATTTATGTAACTAACCAACAAAATTTATTAGAACTAAAACTAACAAGTAGGTACAATATAACTGTCAACTGTCAAATATAAGTCAAATTATTAATGTAAACAATGGGTGCATTCAGCAGACGCAATCGCTAACTAATCGATTAGTGATTTTCTGCTGAATGCCACATAAATTGTGACATTCAGCATGTAAATCACAAATCGATTACTAATCGATTAGTTAGCGATTGCGTCTGCTGAATGCACCCATTGTTAAATCAGAATAACAATTTACTCTTTTTTACCATTCTGCAAAATACAGAGTGTTTTTAAATAAACGTTAAAATGTATAGATACTTACGTAATAGAAAATAGATATTGTACAGGGCGCCAATAAGTTATATTTCATGAATGAAATACCATGACGTCACTTTTACTTTTCCTCCCTAGGGAGGAAAAATATTTTCCTCCCTAGGGAGGAAAAGTACTTTGCTCCCTACAATCAGGTCCGGAAAAGTATACTTTCAGTAGAGGTAGGTGGAAAAATTATTTTTAAGGTGGATAGTTTAATATGAAAAGCACTGTACACACATTTCTGGGTGCTACTTACATTAATATTAAAATTTAATTTTTTTTGGTAAGTTAAAATCATTAAGAATGAATTATCATTAAAAAGAACAACATTTTTTTGGTTTCATCAAAAATAATCAAAAGTAACATTACATAACATGACGTGTACTACAATTACTACTTAAATTATCTGCCAAATAATTTTGTAACAAAAAAATTTCAAGGAGATTGATTAGGTACTTTACATTTTTTGTTTTATTCGTCTCGATTTTTTTTACTCATCAGACGTCAATATTTACATTTCCGTCTTAAGAATCTATTATAAGAATATAATTGTGAATAATTAATTAAACATAAATGAAAAACATAATTTATTCAGAGACAATACTTCATAAATAAATATATGTTTGATATTTAAGTTACAAAATCGGTATATTATGTATTACTAATAAAAGCATTAATAAAAGCATTGTCACTGACTGTAATTGTAATTACATTGCATTTATGCCAGAACGATACATATCTACATGTACAGGGTGTAACAAAAATACAGGTATAAATTAAATCACATATTCCGGGACCAAAAATAGTTCGATTGAACCTAACTTACCTTTGTACAAATTTGCACATAAAAAAGTTACAGCCCTTTGAAGTTACAAAATGAAAATCGATTGTTTCCAATATATCGAAAACTATTAGAGATTTTTTATTGAAAATGGACATGTGGCATTCTTATGGCAGGAACAACTTATAAATATCTCAGCAAAATAAAGTATAGTGAAATTTGTGCACAGGCATGCGTAGGGATTCTTGTTCTTTTTCCTTTTTCATAAACTGATATACGCTGTATATAATTTGTCGACCTTCGCTATGAATAACTGTTCTTGACTTGTTCATGTTTTCACGTTTTTGCTATAACAACACAAATTAAAGCTACTACAAGTATATTAGTTCATTCTTTCACGGTTTTTGCTCTAAATTTTAAAGAACCGCTTGGATTAACATGCAATTTGGCATACGTATAGCTTACATGTCAAAGAAAAAAAGTGATATTGTGCCGATGTGTGCTTTTGCCCTGGGGGTGACTTTCACCCCCTCTTGGGGTTAAAAAAATATATGTCCAAAATAAGTCCGAAAATGGGTAAACTGACTAATTTTAAGTAACTTTTGTTCTATAGAGCTTTTTCGAAAAGTCAACACTTTTCGAGTTATTTGCGAGTGAATATGTTCATTTTTCAACAAAACAACCACATTTTTAGACGGTTTTCCGCAAATAACTCAAAAAGTAAGTATTTTGTGGAAAAAAATGTTCTTAGAAAAAATATAGCCTATAAAAAAGTAAAAAAAAATGGTGTACGCAATAGGTCTCTGGATCTCGTAGAACCAGAGTTATAGCCAATGAAAAATATATTCATATTCACCAAGTTTCAAATAGAATATTTCGACGTGAAATATCCAAAAAATTAAGCACTTTTTGGGAAAAAATGGAAAAACTATAACTTTTTTAAATGTTTAAAAAAGCTTTATTTCTGTTTTTACAAAAAGTTTCTAGTATTTAATTTAAGCAAGTTACGCTCAAAATAAAGTTGGTCCCTTTTGTTTTTGCAAAAAAACATCGGAAACACCACCCCCTAATTATCAACTTAAATGAAATTAATCGTTACCGCTCCACAAATTATTTTACTTATGTTGTGTTTATATGATCTGTAAGTTTCATCGATTTACAGAGCTTAATTTTGAAAAAATTTGGTTCCAAAGTAAAATTTTAAAAAATTTAAATTTTGAAAAATATGTTTTTTTTTCAAAATAACTTAAAAATTGTGAGAGATACCAAAAATCTCGAAAAACAAAAAAGTCAGATTTGCTTTCCTGAATATCATTAATTTTTTTTTTTTTCTGTTAGACAAAAATTGATTGAGATTTGGTGTTTCTAAATTTGCATACATTCGTGATCAGTGACTCGTTCAACCACTTTTAACTACACCCCTTTCAATAATAAGGACTTTAAACCGATGAAACTTACAGATCATATAAACAATATATACATGAGTCAAGAAACTTGTGAAGTCGTAACGATTAAGTTCATTTAAAATACTAATTAGGGGGTGATTTTCTCGATTTTTTTACCAAAACCAAAAGGGACTAACTTTATTTTGAGCGTAACTTGTTTAATTTTGATGCTAGAATTTTTTTTATAAAACAAAAATGAAGCTTTTTTTAAACACTTTAAATAAGTTGTAATGAGATTTTTCCGAAATGTGCTTCATTTTTGGTTAATTTCACGTTAAAGTTTTCCATTTGGAATTTGACGAATATGAACCTATTTTTCATTAGCTATAACTCTACTTCTACTATGTGTAGAGACGTGATATATACACCATTTTTTTAAATTTTTTACAGGCTATATTTTTGCTAAGAATCTTTTTTCGACAAAATAATTACTATTTGAGTTATTTGCGAAAAACCGTCTAAAAGCGTGTTTATTTTGTTAAAAAAATGAACATATTCACTGCAAAATAACTCGAAAAATATTGACTTAGTGAAAAAACTCTATAGAACAAAAGTTACTTAAAATTAGCCAGTTTATCCATTTCCTGACTTTCTTTGGACGAATATTTTTTCACCCCCAAGAGGGGGTGGAAACCACCCCCAGGGCAAAAGCACATATCGGCACAATATCACTTTTTTCTTTGACTTGTTAGCTATGTGTATGCCAAATGTCATGTCAATCTAAGCGGTTCTTTAAAATTTAGAGATTTTGCAATATTTTACCGTTAAAAGAACGGACTATATGTAATAATCACAAAAAAATATTTTTTTAGGCAATATATTCCACTACCAAAATTAACAAAAGATATGTTCAGAGTAAACATTTCCAAGCTAAGCGGAAATCCAAAATATTTCGATGTCTACAATTTTTTCGCTCATCAGATCAACATTAATGAAATCAGATTGCACGAAGAACTTATACTTGGTGACGTACTATTGGTAGATCTCAAAGATGTTTCTCTAGGTCATATGGTCAAGGTGACTCCTCAACATATCAAGAAAGCCGTTTTGGTTTTAGAGGTAACAAATTATTCATATTGCTTGATTTTCCTATATTATGGCCACTAAAGTTTTACTATTTCCCTTATTATGCCCAATTGGTAGAATTTAATATCCCAATCTTCTTCTTCAGGTGCCGTCCTCGTTCCGAAGTTTGGCTATCATCAAGGCTATGCGTATTTTTGATACCGTAGATCTAAATAATTGGCAGCTGCTGCACTTGTACCAATCTCTTAAATTCTTCAACCATGAATGTTTTCTTCTGCCAATGGATCTTTTACCTATTATTTTTCCCTGAATAATTAATTGTAGTAGCTGGTACTTTTGTCCCCTCATTATATGTCTTAAGTATTGCAGTTTGCGCTTTTTAATAGTAAGCGCAAGTTCTTTTTCTTTCTGCATCCTTCGCAACACTTCCATGTTTGTCACTCTCTCTGTCCACGATATTCTCAGTATCCTGCGGTACATCCACATCTCGAATGCTTCTATTTTCCTTGTATCGATCTTTTTCAGTGTCCAAGCTTCCATTCCATAGAAAAGAACTGACAGCACGTAACATCTCATCAGGCGAATTTTAAGATTTAAACTTAGCTCTCTTCCGCATAAAACTGTTTTCATTTTGGTAAAAGTAGCTCTAGCTTTTTCTATTCTGATCTTGATTTCTTCAGAGTTGTCGTTGTTTTCATTAATCACAGTTCCCAGGTAATTATATTTTCTAACACGCTCAATTCTTTGATCATGTACGGTTATGTCAGAAAAATTTTGTGGAGATTTCGACACCATCATTATTTTTGTTTTTTTGATGTTAAGTGATAAACCGAACTTTTCGCTGCACTCTACTATTCTGTTTATCAGTGTTTGGAGATCTTCCGGGGTTTCTGCTATTAATACTGTGTCATCAGCGTATCTCAAATTGTTTATTAAAGTGCCATTTTTTTTTCCCAATACACTTAGTAAAATTGGTGAAATCACCGCTCTCAACAGCTGAATGTAAGGTTAGAGTGCAGAACGAAGTATCAAGAACTTTCCAGACACAAACAGGACTTCGAGAGGGAGGTAGCCTATCGTGTCTTCTATTCAACATTGGCCTAGAAAAAGCTATTAGAGAATCTGGAATAACAACAAGAGGGACCATTATTAATAGGAGTGTACAAATACTAGCGTATGCAGACGATATTGATATCATAGCAAGAAGAAAGGCGGACCTGGTTCAATCGTTCACGGCATTGGAAACAGCAGCAAAAATAATGGGGCTACACGTTAATACTAATAAAAAGTCTATATACCGCATATAATAATGCCGCATTTATACTCAGCTATTGCCACTGCTGCTGACGCTGACGGAAATATTGCCCGAAATACGATATCGACGCGAGTGAAGTGTTCACATCAGTTCCTCGCCAATGTCCTCACAACTCATTACCGAACGACTCACAAGAATGGAATGTGACGACAGCATCGTCTTGCTCCCTTACTCACTTGCCGCTTTGCCGGCGGCAAGTGAGAGAGAGAGAGTAGTTGAATGTGAATACCCACTCGTGCTCGCTCTGCCAGTCCTTTGACTTCCATCTCGAAAACCGACTTTTGAGGGAGCGCCGTGCAATGGCAGTAGCATGAGGAGCAGCAGAGCGAGTGAGCTATTTACATATTCACGCTGCCCACTTCCCTGCCCAATTCCCTGTCATTCCCCATAAAGGTCACAAATAATAATCAAGTAGCAAAACCCGAAGATCTAACCATAAGGTTGGAATATATATATATATATACTTTCGAAGGAAGGAGTAAGAGAGTTCATATATCTAGGCTCACAAATCAACCAAAGTAATGCAGTAACCGCAGAAATTAACAGACGTGTATATCTAGTAAACAGAGTGTACTATAGATAAAAGAAACTTTTGACATCAAATAAAGTTACAAAAATAACAAAAACATTGATATACAGAGCTCTAAGCAATCCTGTCTTCACTTACGCGTCAGAAACGTGGACGATAACAGAAAGTGATGAAGAACGGTTAGGCTGTTTTGAACGTAAAATTCTCAGACATATTTATAAAGGTGTGCAGGAAAATGGGTTATGACGTAGACGCTATAATTTTGAGCTTTACCGCCTTTATAATGAGTCTAGTGTTCGTAGGTCTATCAAAATAAACAGGCTGCGTTGGCTGGACCACTTGGAGAAAATTAATGAGATGGAACCGTTGAAACACATTTATAACCAAGTGAATTGGGATACACCGCATCTCAATAAACATCATATTACAAATAAACCTTTTAATAATTAAATGCCCGTGGTAATGTTTGTTTAATAAATACGAGTAACCTAGTTTTGCATGCTAGTATTTGATACAAGGTCGAGTTGCAATAATATTCACTGGGTGTTTATTAACAGTCAGCACTTTAAATCACGGTCACCTCGGCTTACCAAAACAGTAAATAAACAATAACCGACTTTAATTATATTTTTACGAGAACAGATAAATCAATTAGCAGTTGAGATTCGACGGGGTAACATCGATTTCAAGTAAATAATATACCACCAGTTATTTTCTGTGATATATTTAACGTGTAAATAAATGTCTTAACAACGAACTATATTTACTACATCAACCCTCATAGTCGGGGTAACCACCCCTCAGTATCCAGGGTGGCTCAGAAGGCGGGAGCCACCATATGGCGATCCAAGACCAGGCGAGAACTCAGAACTAGCAGTCTAGGACGAGTATAGAAATGGAGAAAAACGTCAATGTTCCGGCACCTCGACCACCCTAGACAACAGTGTGGTACCTACATGGAAATAATGGAGACATCAGGCCGACGCGGAGCTGAATGGAATGGAATGGAGACGGAACTACCATATGGAACATCGTGGGACAATGCTATGGAACGTGCAGCGAGAACTTTTGGGTGATACGAACAAAGACGTTTAAAGTGGTAAGTCCATATTAGCTATTTTTATGGTATTTCCTGATTCGTATAATATAAAATATAAAGTATAAAGTAATATTAACGTAATTATCATTTAAGACGCACATTACCTTTTAAGTTTTACCTATTTTTACTTAATTATTCTATTTTAATTTCCTTATGATACCAATATTTATCAAAATATACAGAATTTTTTTTAACCCTGATATTAGTTATTATAGGACGTAATGATACATTTTATTTGATACTGATTTTTATATGATTTTATATTTTTATATATTTACCAACATATTTTATCTTTGCTGATTCTTATCCATTCATTATTTGACTACTGATTTTTATTACATTTGTATTGGCTAAGCAGTAGACCCCTTTTTAATGGTGATTTATATTGAGTGATATACTGATTTTTATGGCAATTTACTATATTTCTACTATTTTTGACATAATATTTTTCATATATATTTACTATACCTCGTAAGACTGTCAAATTTACGCGTTCGTTACGGGTACAGGAATAAGAAAATTATGAATAAATGAGTAGCAACAAAGTTACTTGGGAAGATTTCATCAAAATAGTTGAGGAGATTACGCAAGAAGTAACAAGACAAAGTAGAAGGGTCTTGAAGAAGAAAGTACCTAAATCTAAGGATATACAAGAAGAAGTAACGACACAGCTAATTAAATTGTATAACAAATTCACACATTTAACGAAGAAAAATTGGGAAGCGCTATCGGACAAACAAAGAGAAGCGTGCAACAAATATTTCGGAAAAATAAGAGACAAAGTTATACGCTCATTTCAAGCTGTAAACTTAAGGACAGTAGTTCCAAGTTCAATACATCAACTAATCGACAAGGAAATAGAGGAAGAACAAAGCGACGAAGAAGTAGAAGAGGAAAAAAGTGACGAGGAGATAGAGGAAAAAATTGACGAGGAAATAAAAGAGGGAAAAAGCGACATAAAACAAGAGATAAAAATATTAAACATGGCTCTGACAATCAACGAATTTTTGAATATTGCAAGCAAGGTATTGCCCAACGAGTTTGATGGAAGCGCAGGGAAATTACAACCATTTTTAGACGCATTAGAGTTACTTGGAAAAATAGCAGAAGGACTTGAAGAAACAGCAATAACATTAATAAAAACAAGATTGACTAATAAGGCTAGAAATCTGATAACTACAGAGGATACGATCCCACTTATAGCAGCGGCACTGAAGAAAGAATTAAGAGGTGACAATCCGAAAACGATAATAGACAAGTTAACAAAGAAAAGGCAAGGAAACAAAGATGCAGCAGTGTACGCATCCGAAGTAGAGGAATTAGCGGAACAGTTGAAAGTAGCATACATAGCGGAAGGAATGCCATTGGAGCTAGCGAAAAAATACACAACGGAAACAGCTGTAGCAACAATGAAGCGAAACGTTAATACGGATAGAGCAAAGTTAATACTGGAGGCAGGTAATTTCACAACACCGCAGGAAGTAATATCTAAATTTTTATCGATTGATACGACAGAGGAGAACACACAGGGAAGAGTGTTCAATTATAGGACGAATTATGAAAATAGGAGAGGACAACAGCAATACCGAAGAGGATACCACAACAAATACGACAGAGGAAGAAGAAATAACTTCGGACAACGGAACGAAGGAGAAGAAACAGGAAACCAACGGAATTATTCCAACAGAGGATATAGACAATTCAACAACCAAACGTACAGAGGAAACCAGAGAGGAGGACGAAACAGAAACGTAAGGCTACTTGAGTTAGAAGACAGCCAAGAGGAAACAGAAAACCAGCAGTTGGGGTTTTGAATGAACGAAACAAGGAAAGTACACAGTCAGAAGTGGAATATAATATTTACAACTTCGACTTAAACCTAACGAATTTTGTACGAATGAAAACAGGAATCCTAGAAAACACAAATACCTTTATCATAGACACAGGAGCTGATATTTCAATACTGAAATGTTCACAAGATTTTATGAAGGAACATGTGAAACCAAACACAAAAGCGAAAATAAAAGGAGTAACTAAAGGAGAATTACAAACAATGGGAGAAGTTGAAACAACACTAGAAGTAAAAGGATCTCGATTTGAGCATATCTTTCAATTAGTGGAACCTAGCTTTCCTATTCCAACCGACGGAATCATTGGGAGAGACTTCATTTCAAATTTTCAATGCATACTAGACTATGCTAACCTTAAAATGCACATTAAAGAGGACAACGATTGTTACATTAGTACAAACATTTTGGATAATAATGATAATGACGCGATAATAATACCGCCTAGATGTGAAATTTACAGAATCGTAAAAATTTTTCAAACGCTGAAGAACGACAGGATAGTGGAACAACAAGAAATACAACCAGGAATATTCATAGCGAGAGCAATTATTTCAAGTAATAATCCGTACATCAAAATTTTGAACACAACCTACGAAACAGTAAAAGTAGAGACAAACGCAATCAAAACATTAGACATTAAATTATTCAACATATACAGACTGATCAACGACAGCAAGGATAGGAAAAAGGAATTACGGGAATCATTGAAGTTAGACATTCCAGAATACATACGCGATAAGTTAGTATCTTTATGTGAAGATTATTCAGATATATTCGCCCTAAGGCACGACATGCTAACATGTAACAACTTCTACGAGCAGAAACTGAGAGTTAAAGACCAAACTCCGGTATACATTAAAAACTATAGGACACCTCATGCACAGAGGAATTAAACCGGCAAGTGCAAAAACTGAGAGACCAAGGAATAATAGAACCATCTACATCAGAATACAACAGCCCAGTAGTACTGGTACCGAAAAAGGCGATAGATGGAAATAAAGCATGGAGATTATGCTTAGATTTTAGACAACTGAACAAGAAAATAGTCACAGACAAATTTCCTTTACCAAGGATAGACTCGATACTAGATCAACTAGGAAGAGCAAAATGGTTTTCAGTTATAGACTTAATGTCAGGTTTTCACCAGATACCATTAGAAAAATCATCGAGAAAATACACATCGTTTAGCACAGAAAATGGAGCATTTCAATTTACCAGATTACCTTTTGGATTAAATGTAAGCCCAAATAGCTTTTCAAGGATGATGTCAATAGCATTTTCGGGATTAACACCAGACAAAGCATTTCTTTACATGGACGATATAGTAGTGATAGGAATATCTGAAAAACATCACCTAGACAACCTGAAAAAGACATTTGAGACATGTCGAAAATTCAATTTGAAACTTAACCCAGGAAAATGTCAATTTTTTAGAAGAGAAGTAACATATTTAGGACATGATCTTTCTCAGGAAGGAGTATCACCAGACAAAGCAAAATATGCAACGATTGAACAATACCCGACACCTAAGACAGCGGAAGAAACAAAAAGATTCGTAGCATTTTGTAACTATTATAGACGTTTTATTCAAAATTTTGCTGAAATATGCAGACCACTCAACAGATTATCAAGAAAAGGAGTAGAATTTTTTTGGTCAGAAGAATGTAAAAAAGCATTCAATAAGCTTAAATCATCTCTGATGAAGCCACCGATCCTAAAATATCCAGATTTCAATAAACAATTCATCCTAACAACAGACGCATCCAACGAGAGTTGTTCAGCAATTTTAAGTCAAGATTATAACGGAATAGACCTACCTATAGCATACGCATCAAGAAGTTTTAATAAAGGAGAATGTAATAAACCTATAATCGTTAAGGAATTACTAGCGATTCATTGGGGAATTAATCATTTCAAATGTTATTTATATGGAGCACCAACATTTTTAGTAAAAACGGATCATAAACCACTAACACATTTATTTGCAATGAAAGAACCAACTTCGAAACTTACAAGAATCAGATTAGATTTAGAGGAATACGATTTCGAAATAGAATACATAACAGGGAAAAATAACTATGCCGATAGTCTTTCAAGAATAACATTACATCAACTAAAGAACCTATACATAGACAATACCCATATATTAGCTATAACACGAGCTCACGCAAGAGAAAATAAGAAGGAAGCAAGGCAAACGAAGGCAGAAAGCGAACTCGCACTACAGCCAGAAGCCCACAAACAGACAGTAAGAAAGGTACTAAATAATTTAGAGGCGCATAGACTACCAATTTTGTCTTTTGGAGCAGAACTAATCTCACCAAGGCTGAGCATTAGGGTCAAAAACAAAATAAAGTGCAGCAAGAGCATAGCCACAGGATTCAATCCAAATGTTGGCACAGCTTGATAAGCTGGCGGTAGAGAATGCAGTACGTAAAGTAAAAATATACGTAAACGATATTATTTTTAAAGTGTGCACAATTGAGGAATTTATTAAACAAGGAAACAAAATATTAAAGAATGTTGAAATATACATATGTGAAGTACCAGAAACAATAGAAGAAGACAAAGAAAAACACAGGCTAATAGAAGAATATCACAATCATCCGATGTTTGGAGGACACGTAGGAAATAACAGACTCATAAAGAAGCTAAAAGCAAGATTTAGATGGAAAAATTTGGAAAAAGACGTAAGAAAATACGTTAAACAATGTCATAAATGTCAAATTAATAAACCGAAAAAAACACATGTCGAAGAATTCGTGATATCGGACACTTCTTCCAAACCATGGGACATAGTATATATAGATACGATAGGTCCATTCACTAAAAGTAACGAAGGTAATAGATACTGTATAACAATGTTATGTGAACTTACTAAATACGCGGTCAGCATACCCGTGTGCAATAAAGAAGCAGATACAATAGCCCGAGGAATTTTTGATCATTTCATACCAACATACGGACTCATGAAGCAAATAAGAACAGACCAAGGCACAGAATATAAAAATGAAGTAATGCAGGAATTAACAAAGCTATTAAAAATAGAGCACAACTTCTCAACGGCATACCATCCACAGTCCATTGGAAGTTGCGAAAAACTACACAGAACATTAAACGAGTACGTAAGAGCATTCATAGATGAAGACAGAGAAAATTGGGATGTGTGTTGCAGGATGTTCACATACTGCTACAATACAACCCCTAACGCGTACACACCGTTTGAACTATTATATGGCAGGAAGGTTAACCTACCAGAAGACCTTACACAGGAGGTTCAACCATGTTACAATATAGATGCTTACTACAATGAGTTACGTTACAAACTACAAAGCGCACACGAGAGAGCTAGAACCTTCTTACTAAAGCACAAAAAAGAGCGACAAGAAAAGAATAAGCTCAAAGCAACACCACAACAATTTAAAATAGGAGACCTAGTCCTGGTAAAAAGGGAAGAGAATGGTAAGTTTGATAGTCTTTATGTAGGCCCTTTCACAATAACAGAGGTAAATAATGTTAATTGTAAGATCAGATCGGAAAACAATAAAATCAAGGAAATACATAAGAATAGACTATATGCTTACAATCCGAGAACACCGTGAGTGACAAGTGAAACGGGAACAGTCTAGATAACGAACATTTTCACTTTTATTTTTTGTATCTAATTAGTATTTATAGGAAAAATGTATATATTGTACTTCGTAAAACGCAGCAAGTAATTAGTGGTACTATTAGAAAAATTTTCTTCCTTTTCCGTAGTCAGAAAATTTTCGGGGGAAGGGGAAGATGAATTGGGATACACCGCATCTCAATAAACATCATATTACAAATAAACCTTTTACTAATTAAATGCCCGTGGTAATGTTTGTTTAATAAATACGAGTAACCTAGTTTTGCATGCTAGTATTTGATACAAGGTCGAGTTGCAATAATATTCAGTGGGTGTTTATTAACAGTCAGCACTTTAAATCACGGTCACCTCGGCTTACCAAAACAGTAAATAAACAATAACCGACTTTAATTATATTTTTACGAGAACAGATAAATCAATTAGCAGTTGAGATTCGACGGGGTAACATCGATTTCAAGTAAATAATATACCACCAGTTATTTTCTGTGATATATTTAACGTGTAAATAAATGTCTTAACAACGAACTATATTTACTACATCAACCCTCATAGTCGGGGTAACCACCCCTCAGTATCCAGAGTGGCTCAGAAGGCGGGAGCCACCATACAAGGACCGTATGGCGTGAGGAGAAGGGGCAGGCCTAGAGTGTGGTGGTATTCCACCCTCAGGAACATCCTAGGTTAGTGGGGGTAGTTACCCCCTGTGATAGGGGTCGATGAAGTAGACACTATTTGCTGAATACTTATTTATTTACCAACTCTAAACACCACAGTAACTAGTTGGTGCGTTTGAGGTCTAACTGTCTAATAATAATCTGAATCACGAATGATAATTGATAAAAGAATGATACGCGATGTTATTTTGTATCTATAAATAAACTAGAAAAGTGTTGATGTCTTTAATGCTGACTCGGCTTGGCCGTGAATTAAGAATAATATTGAATAGCTGACAAAGCGTTATTGAAACTAGTGCACTTGTGTTGAGTAATCGGTGTCACCTTAATTATTTAACAACAAACGTGATGTTTGTTTTGTAAGACATTTAAAAATTAAATGAATATGTCTTGCTCTTATTTTGGATGCTGATAATCCTGTACAAGAGTACGATTTAAGGATCAGGTGGAAGACGACTTACGAGTATTGAGAGTACGAAATTGGAAAATCAAGGCGAAGGATAGGAAGGAATGGAAGCTGATTCTAGAACAGACCAAGACCCACTATGGGTTGTAGAGATCTAGTTGGTGATCGTCCTCTTGATCTTCTCTCCGGAACGTTTCCAGAAACAATTAATCTCTCCAAACTGTTATCACCTCTGCGAACCACGTGACCAAATAAATGCAGTATTGGTTGCAGATATATTGTGGACAGCCTTTTTTTAATCTTGAGTTGGTTTAGAATGGAAATGTTTGTCCTATGAGCTGTCCAAGGTATGCGCAGCATTCTTCTCCAGCACCACATCTCAAAGACATCAATTTTTTGGCGCTCGCATGCGCGAGAGTCCAAGTCTCTGCTCCGTATAGAAATATTGAGAATACAAGGGCATTCACCAGTCTCATCTTGATATTTTGAACGATAGATCTGTCTGTCCAAACTTTAGTTAGGCGACTCATCGCATTTTTTGCCATACCAATACGTCTCCGAAGTTTTGCTTCACAGTTACCATCTTTAGTTATACTAGACCCGAGATAGACAAAGGTGTTTACTATCTGGTATTCTTGTAACATGTTAGTCAGTTGAATAGTGTCGAATCTGTCGACCACCATTATTTTTGTCTTAGCTTTATTTGATTTTTAGACCAACTTTATTGCTTTCGTACCCAACTCTTCGCAGGAGATCAAACATTTCTTGCTCATTTGCTGCTATAAGTGTAGTGTCATCAGAAAATCTTAAATTTGAGATTTTCCTACCAGCTACTGTTACTCCACCGGCCCATCCTTCTAAAACCATCCTCGTGACATGTTCACCATAAATGTTAAATAAGTCAGGTGACAACACGCATCCTTGTCTAATACCTCTCTCGGTCTTGAATTGGTTTGAGAACTTATGATCTAGTCGTACTGTCGCTATGTTGGACTGGTACAGATTTTTAATAAGTGTCACCAGGTGCATTGGTGCGCCCATTTCTATTAAAATTGACCACAGATTTATCCAGCTTACACAATCAAATGCCTTTTGGTAGTCAACGAAGCATACAATCATAGGTACTTGAAATTCTCTAGACTTTTCAATGAGTTGTCTCAGGTTCAGGATTTGTTCCTTTGTACCTTTACACTTTACAAACCCCGCTTGTTCCTGAGGTATTTGGTAATGTAGATAGGTTTTTAATCTGTTTTTGATGATGTGTAACAAGATTTTACTAGCACGTGTTATTAGTGACAGGGTGCGGTAGTTTTGACATCTGGTAGTAGTTCCTTTTTTGTGTAGCTGGATATAAATTGAGGTACACCAATCAGATGGCCATTTTCCTGAATTCCAAACAGCGACACAGAGAGAATGGATGATATGTAATCCTTTGTCACCTAGTAACTGTAGTATTTCACATGGTATTGAATAAATGCCTGGGGATTTATTTCTCTTTAGTGATTTAATTGCATCTTTGACTTCAGCGAGTAAGACAGTAGGTTCTCTAGGGTAGTCAGGGGACCACTGATTTTCTGCTGATATCTCGTTATTTTTATCGCCACAGTAGTTTCGCCATGTTTCCAATATTTCGTCAGTATCGGTCTTTAAATTACCTTCCTTATCTATTACAGACCACGTTTGAGGTTTAAATTCTCTGGTAAGGAGTTTGATCTTCTGGAATAAATCCCTCGGTTCATTTCGACAGCCATGTTCCTCTATCTCTCTGCATATTTGAGAGATGTAATCAGCTTTGTCTTTGCGGCACTGTTTTCTGATTTCTTTTGATAACGCTCTGTATTCATCGTTTGTTCCGTATCTAGTTTTATGTTCTTTTCTGCGTTGAATCACAGTCCACGTATCGGGTATCCATGGTTATTATATCATATGGTAGTAAATGTTAACCAATTTAAAAAGAAGAATATCGAATGTAAACTTAACCGCAAAAGATTTGTACCACCCAAATCTGGTGTAATTTTTTTACCACCAAAAATCGTTTAATTTTTTTGGTATTTACTGTCATTTACTGTTTGAGTAAACAAAGGTTTACTCAAATTTCTTTTTTGAGCTTATACCAGGTGGAAGAAAAAAATGTTTTTTAAATGTTGTTTACACATCAAAATCGTGTCATAGTCTTATATTTTGTGAACATTTTGTTTTGTGAATTTCTCTGATATCTTTAAAAACAAAGAAAATAGACGATCAGTTCCAGAAACAATTCTAAATTAACAATAAAAAATAACAACAGTTAACAAAACTTTAAAATCAGAAAGGCACATAACGTAAACGGTTTGGTAGACACTTTAAGAGTTTAGTTGTCGACCATATGAGCGGTATGCACACCGCAACATAAGAGAGACGAGGTTGTTTAATGGAGGTTCTGTGATGTTTTGGGGTGCAATTTATTTGAGCGCAATAATAGATTTGATGTCGTTACTCCATATTCGCGGTGTGCAAGTAGGTACTTGAAAGGGAAACGAGAAACGACCGTGCGCGAGTCGCGGAGAAATATTGCAACTATCTTAAATAATTCATATTGTCAATTGAAATTGTCAAATTGACGTATATTTCATACCTTCTGTCATTGATGCAGAAAAATTATATATTGCTCCACAATATTGATATGATATGCAATTATTATATAAAGGTAAATTTAATGAATTGTATTTTGCTTGCAGTACTGCATTTTAATAACTAATTTTATTTAATACATACAATTGTTTACGTTTGCATAACATAACCTGCATCTTATTTTTTCTTCTTATTATTTTTTTGGACTATGACCTTGACAATTATCCAGCAACCAGGACTAATATAATTGGCCAATATAATTAAAAGTGCGAATAAAAGTACAGAGCGTAGAAATAGAGGTCGCTTTGCCGAACTTGCACGGTCCCAATAGGCGAGCGGCAGCAACCTCTAAAATGATGTTATACCGACGACGAAAATCAACTTTCAGGTGAATGACGAATTTTGGTCATTTTTTATGTTTTCGAGGTCGCTGAATCCGAATATGAAGTTTATTTTTATCTAAAATTAGTGGAACATGTTCAAAAGTCAAATTTTATGCAAAAATGCGAAAAATCAATTTAGATGATTTTTCAACTTTAACTCGCTGTATCTTTAGTTGTTGTAAATATTTCCTTTCAAAAATATTATTGTATTATCTTTGAAGTATTCAGGTAACAATGAGATTTGTCCGAGATGTTTAAACAAATTAAAAGAGGAGTTGTTAATTTTTAAACATTTTGTCGTCAGGTTTCATTAGTTTCATGTTTACTTAAAAAAGTTGAGTGACAAAACTCTTTATTTTATAATTTAAGCCAACACAACATTAAAAAATACTTAAGTCACGAAGAAGTTATCTGGAAAATTTCAAGTCAAAATATGCAATAGGAAAAAAGTTATGTGGCTTTATAGACGCCCCCCAAAAACGCGTATTTCTCGAGATACTGACCACGGTGTGGTGAATGGCTAATTTTGGTCAAACTGTTTGTTTTTGATGGTGCTGGAAACGAAAATGAGGTTTATTTTGAATTTTAAGTAAAGAAACATTGTCAAAATTGCAATTTTACCCTAAAAATAAAATAAAATCACGTTTTTCTTAAAATTAAAATTTGCCCCATTTTTTTTCTATAAATCATTTTGTTCTTTGCAGTCTATATTTTAACAACGTAATTAAAAAGCTAAATTTCAAATTTTGTCACTCAACTTTTGCGATTAATCTTTTCAATTCAGGAATCTTCACCTTTTACTTATGTTTTATTGCTGTGTTGGTTAAAATTATAAACTAAAAAGTTTCTCACTCAACTTTTTCAGGTAAACATGAAACTACCGGAATCTGACCACAAAATGTTTAAAAATTAACAACTCCTCTTTTGATTTTTTTAAACATTTCGGACAAATTTCTGTCTTATCTGAATATTTCAAAGATAATACAGTAAAATTTTCAAAAGGAAATATTTGCAGCGACCAAAGATACGCGGGTTAAAGTTGAAAAATCATCAAAATTTATTTTTCGTATTATTGCTTAAAATTTGATTTTTGAACACATTCCACCAATTCTACATAAAAATTAATTTCATATT
The DNA here is from genome assembly GCF_917563875.1 of Diabrotica virgifera virgifera. Lineage (NCBI taxonomy): Eukaryota > Metazoa > Arthropoda > Insecta > Coleoptera > Chrysomelidae > Diabrotica > Diabrotica virgifera. The sequence goes on along the minus strand of NC_065445.1, from coordinate 68,260,815 downwards.
CGGATTCAGCGACCTCGAAAACATAAAGAATGACCAAAATTTGCCATTCGCCTATCATGGTCGCTTTTTCGATTTCTAAGACCCAAATTAGGGTTTCGCCGCTCGTCTAATATTTAAGTGAGGTAAATAGTCAGATACTGAATTGGCGTCATCACAGTCCCGAAAAAAATAGGGTATTTTAAATTAAAATTAAGGTTTATTCCAGATAAGAATAGTAGATAACTTTTGATGGATCTAACCAATTTTTTAATTTTGCAGAAGGTATTCTCTAACAGAATTAAGCAGATCCATTTGGTTAATCCATCGACAAGTGTGGACATGTTGGTATCTGTTTTGAAATCTACACTGAAGCAAAAATTGGCTGACAGAGTAAGTTCATTATATGCTAATCTTCTTCTTTTTATATTTTTGTGTGTGTCTGAGCCAAATGTTATAACTAATATTATCAGGGTTTTCATCTTGTACTAGATACTCTAATTTTCATCTTGTACTAGATACTCGAGATATTCCTTAATTTTAGTTGTTTTGATAGACCAAAGTTAGTAGCAGGCGTTGGCAAAGGAGATTCCTTTGTTCATATCATTTTTTCTGTCGATTTTTTCTATCTAATATATCCAAATTCTTAAACAGCTTTTATAGTTTTTCCATTAATAATATGTAAAATTCTGCATCTATTTTAGAAGAGTTGCTGATACTGACATATATTTTGATTTCTGTGTGTTCATTATAAGTTCCATAGTTTTTAATCCTCCAGCTGTTCGAAAGTGTCTACAATTCAAGATGTCTAATTTGTACTAGAATCTATTATTACATCATATATATGATTATATGTTTTTAGCGTTTGGGGTTCTAAGTGAATATCTTTATGTTTGAAATATGTGGTACTTAGCTACTCCTGCTTTATACAAGAGGCTGAAGGTTTACGGTTCTTATTACATTATCATTGCTCTCTTTATATAGGCTATGCGGTCCAATGATGGGATGGTACATAGACTCTATTCTCATTTTAGATTTCATGTAATCGATTTCATAAATCTTATGTCATTTATGGGTCATTTTCTGCAAGCCTGGTTAACTTTGAGGACGCTGCCACTACATTTATTACAGAATAGCCTAATAAAATAAAAAAAAGTCAAAATGTAAATTCGTACAGGTTAAAACAAATTTTATATCAAAGTTTAGGTGGGTACAAAAGATATTTTCAAGAAAGTATCCAAATCATACAAGGGGATCATTGTTTAAATAATTAAAAAGGGGTCATTTTTGCAAAAAAAATACTTTTTTAACTGCTGAGGTAATTCACTTATTAATGAAGGTCTACGGGATTCTTTTCTGCAAAGTTGAAGGGTAAATATTTCACATAAGACTAACTACATTAAATTTGACCCCCTATTTATTTAAATAATTGTATATAAAACTTTAAAAACAAATTTGCAAAAAAATATTTTTAGCGTTTTAGATAAGCACTATAAAATATCTTGTTTTACAGATTAAGTTGCGCTATGTTACCAGTATTAATTTAAAAAAAATTGGTCGGAAAATATTTAATATTTTTTGAGATATTGAATTTGTTTATTAAATGTTACTATATTTTCAATTGCAAAAACGCGGTTGTTGCCAAAGAAATATTCACCTGATTAAGATCTCATTATTTTTATTTTTATGTATATTTTCGATAAATGTATTGATAAATTTAAATTTCAGTTAAACTCCCCCCTAAAATGGCATTTGAAAATTATTCAAATTTGTTTATAATTTGTTTTTTTAATAACGTCGCGGGGATTAAGTATTTTGAAATTCCTTTTCGATAATTGGGTTCCTGGGAATTTTTTACTAATTAACAAAATTTTTTTGTCGTTTTTTCTTCTTCTTTTTTTTCTTGTAGTTATATTACTACGGGCCCTTTTAGGGCTAAATTTTATTAAGAATATCGAATCTCTAAGTTGTAGGTTATAGACCTAAAAATATTAAGATTTAACTAAAATCTCTTAAATAAAATGTGGCTACTTACTGAGTTACAGGGTGTTTTATTTAAAAATTTAAAAATTATTGTTGCCAAGTACTTCAAAACTATTTGACGTATCTTTATCATACTTGGCAGGAAGTGTGGCTATTATACACCCTACTAAATTGTGATCAATAAACGTTTCTAGCTAGTTCCAGAGGCGTACGACAGGGGATAGTGAATGATTGACCCTTCCCAAATTCTACGCCACTGAGTGAATTACTATTTTAGCGAAATTTTTCGATTCTCCAATACTTTGTATGTAAGTAGCTTTATTGGTATCGATAAAGTCATCAGTTTGAGAGATATTGGAAGTTTAAAATGAATGAATGAATGAATCAAAATAACTATGCCGTTTCATTTTTAACGTCCAATATCTCGAAAACTAACGACTTAAGCGTTACCAGTAAAGAGTATATTATTTACTTAGAAAGTATTGGAGAATCGAAAAATTTCGCTAAAATAGTAATTATCTCAGTGGCGTAGAATTTGGGAAGGGTTAACCATTAACTATCCCATGTCGTACGCCTCTGGTAGTAGCTAGAAACTTTTGTTTATCACAATTTAGTAGACTGTATAGTACCCACACTTTCTGCCAAGTATGATAAGGATATGTCAAATAGTTTGAAAGTACTTGGTAAAAATAATTTTTAAATTTTTAAATAAAACACCCTGTAACTCAGTAAGTAGTCACATTTTATTTAAGTGATTTTAGACCAATCTTAATATTTTTAGGTATAGAATCTACAACTTAGAGATTCGACATTTTTAATAAAACTTAACCCTAAAAGGGCCCATAGTAATATAACTCCAAGAAAAAAAAAGAAGAGGAAAAAAAGACAAAAATATTTGTTAATTAGTGAAAAATTACCAGGAACCCAATTATCGAAACGGCATTTCAAAATATTTAATACCCGTGACGTTATTAAAAAAACAAATTATAAACAAATTTGAATAATTTTCAAATGCCATTTTAGGGGGAAGTTTAATTAAAATTTGAACTTATCAATACATTTATCGAAAATATACATAAGAATAAAAGTAATAAGATTTAATACAGGTGAATATTTCTTTGGCAACAACCGCGTTTTTGCGATTGAAAATAGAGTAACATTTGATAAACAAATTCCATATCTTGAAAAATATTAAATATTTTTGGACCAATTTTCTTTTGATTAATACTGATAACATAGCGCAACTTCTCCTGTAAAATAAGATATTTTATAGTGCTTATTTAAAACGCTAAAAATATTTTTTGCAAATTTGTTTTTAAAGTTTTATGTATAATTATTTAAATAAATAGGGGGTCAAATTTAATTTAGTAAGTCTTATGTGACAGATTTACCCTTCAACTTTGCAGAAAATATTACTATAGACCTTCATTAGTAATTGAATGACCTCAGCAGTTAAAAAAGTAATTTTTTTGCAAAAATGACCCCTTTTTAATTATTTAAACAATGATCCCCTTGTATGATTTGGATACTTTTTTGAAAATATCTTTTGTACCCACCTAAACTTTGATATAAAATTTGTTTCAACCTGTACGAATTTACATTTTGATTTACATGTAGTGTAATTTTATTTTACTAGACTAAGAAAGTAAAAGGTCTCAGACACAGAATACATTATTAAAAAAAAAATATGAAAAAAATATTTTTAAAAAACGCTTTTCTTTAGTTACGAGTGACTAAAATTAAACATATTATAAAAAAATCAACTAAATAGCAAAAAATAAAAAAAATGAAAAATCTAACACATTCGTCAAAGAAAAGCGTGGCGCGTCTTCATCGAATAAACGGTTTTCGCACCACGCTTTTCTTTAACGAATGTGTTGGATTTTTTCAATTTTTTTATTTTTTGCTTTTTAGTTGATTTTTGTACATGTTTAATTTTAGTCACTCGTAACTAAAGAAAAGCGTTTCTTAAAAATATTTTTTCATATTTCTTATTTTTTACTTTTTAGTCTTACACTTTTCAAACATTCAAATATATCGTCATGTTTATTAAAATATGTATAAAACATATGATGTACAAACATGAACAGTAGTCGGAATCGGCAAAAAATTTGAAACTTTATTGTTTATTTATGAAGCATAACGTAAATAATTAACGTAAAAAGTGAAATTATTTATAGTTCATATAATTAGCTACAATCTGTAAAAGTTTCAAGTTTCTTCATTGTAAAAAACAAGATAATTTAAGAATTTCCTTTAAAATCGTTTTTTATTTAAACAATAAACAAAAAAAAAAATTATTGACTATTCGTGTATTGTTCCCGCGAATGCATATGTCATTTGTATTGAAGAAAACGCAGTCAAATTAACGTCCAAAGATTTGACCAAAACGATTTAACTAAAGAAAAGCGTTTAATTAATTAATACGACAAAACGAATTCTAATGTTAATTGTAGCACAAAACGTCTCTACCGGTGGTTTTTCTAGGACTACGATAAAAACACGAATTTTTTTAATTCGAATTTTGATGGAAGTTTTGTTTCGTATCGAATTGAAATTTGACACGAATAAACGCCGATTTATATATAAACAAATTTATAAGCGTTCAAAATTTGAACCTTTATTGTATATTTATTAAGCATAACGTAAACAATTAACGTAAAAAGCAGTGCCGGTTTAACACAGTCTGCCGCCCGGTGCTGATACGGATGCCGCGCCCAGGCTCAAAAATATTTCTTAACTTTATTTCAATTCAACAAAACATATTTTGAATACAAGTCTATTAAAATAAAAAAAACAATTACAACTTTTTTTGGTTTCAAACTTAAATGAAAACTAACAATATATGTAGGTACAAGGAAAAAATTAAGGGCGAACTTCACAAAGTAAAATAAAAATTTACTTAATAACATTCAAACAGGTAACATCAGGTAGGTAAGCAAATACCTTTACTATTGAAAAGCTTGTTTTCTTGATTTTACTGAAGCGAAGTTTTCGATGATATCACTTATATTTAATTCATTGAGCAGGTCCTCGTTAATGGATAAGACTGCTAAGGAGTTCAAATTTTCTTGGGAAATTGCATTTCTTAAGTAGGTCTTTACCCTTTTTAGTGTCGAAAGAGAGCGTTTGCCACTTGCATTTGCGACCATTATGGAGAAAAAAATACGCAGGCAAATATTAACTTTTCTAAATGAAGATATTAATTTATTTTCGTATAAAGCCTGTACCAATTCTAAAGGAGTGTCTATTTTTAATTGGGGAAGAGACGTTAACAAATGATTTAAATGAACACATTCTTGGGGAAAATACTCGTCCAAATCCTCCTTGTAGTTTTGTTGTAATTCGGTTGCCGATCTGAAAATATCTTCATCTTCCGTAGCTTTTAGTTTAAACAAAAATTCAAATGCTCTTGAACAAGATTTATAACTATCAGATCGGCGAATAATCTCCGACTTAAGATTGTCTATTATACAAACATAAAATTATGTTCGCATTTTTTCTTTTTGGCTTAAGCTTGCCTCCGAATTCATTTCTCCTAATTGCAATTTTTTTGATAATCCTCTTCTCAGCATAATTTTCGTTCCCTGTTAACAACATTCCTAAGGCCTCGTAGTGATCAAAACGATCACGTAAGAAATCAAAGTAATCTGCTAAAGATGATAACAGATGAGCGGTTGTGCTTAAATCCATATTTTCCTTTTGTACTGATTTATTCACTTCATTAACCCTTTGTAAAACGTCAAGCCAAAATGATAAAATTATTCCGTTTTCCAACAAATCAAGTTTTTCCGATAGAGAAGCTGCTTCAACTCTTACTATGTTTTTCTCATTTATATCCGTTGATATTCCAACCAAACATGTTTTAATCAAACCGTAATTGCTTTTTAACGCTTTTACGGCATCAAAACGAGAAGACCAACGGGTTGTATTCACTCTCTTAGGTAACAGTGTCTGCCCCGACTCAGCCGAATCCTTTATTGCACGAGACAATAACTCCCACCTATGTGTAGACACGGAGAAAAAATTGTAGATAGCTTGTACCAACATAAAAAAAGATGTTGCTTCCAAACAACAATCTGCTGCATTTTGGACAACCAAATTTAAAGAGTGAGCTGCACACGGCACAAAGAGAGCTAAATCATTGTAAGCTTTAATACGTGCTTTCAAACCAGAATACTTTCCACTCATATTACTGGCATTGTCGTAAGACTGGCCTCTACAGTTCTTAATATCTAATTTCAAAGACTCTAACATCCCAAAAACTGTTTCCTCAAGTTGTTGTTAGCTATGCCCAGTGTTTTTATAAAATTCCACGAATCTTTCCACGGGATTCCCTTTATGGATGTTGTTTTATGTGCTACTAGATTGAAAACCTACTTTTTTAAAAATAATTCACTTCTCCTCGGGCCGCAAAAAAAATGTCTAAAGAGCCGCATGCGGCCCGCGGGCCGCACTTTGCCCACCCCTGCTGTAGAATGATATAATTTTACGGCGCGCGGCATGTTTGTACGTTATCTGACATTTAGATAACATAAACTGAACACAGTGAATAAACCATATAGGTACGTCGACGTTAATAATAATATTTTATTTATAAATTATTGTTAAGTTTTCAAGTTAATGATAAAACAGAAAAATTTTTATTATTATATCATGTGGATTTGTATGTAAATTTTATTTTACCATAATCATATAATTTCGGAACAGCACGCGCTTCGCGCGTACCGCCCTAGAACCTTCAACCGCCCGGTGCTACAGCACCCAAAAGACCCCTGGTTAAACCGGCGCTGGTAAAAAGTGAAATTATGTATAGTTCATATCATTAGCTACAATCCGTAAAAGTTTCAAGTTTCTACATTGTAAAATAAAAATAAGAGAATTTAAGCATTTTCCATTAAAATCGTTTTTTATTTAAACAATTAATAAACATAATTTTTTATTGAGTATTCGTGTATTGTTCCCGCGAATGCATATGTCTGCAAATTTTCATTCATTTGCATTGAAGAAAAGTCTCAAATTAACGTCTAAATATTTGATCCAAACTATTGAAGTAAAGAAAAGCATTTAAAAATAATATACACTAATTTAAATTTGAAACCTTCCTTATTAGAACCATTCTCTCTTAACATCCTGTCTCTGCCTTCTACAATTTACAAGGCATAGAGACGACGAAAATAGAAAACGGAAAGGATTCTACAATATGCAATCACATTTCGTTTTCTTTCATCTAGGAAAAGGTACAAGAAATGGTTCTTAGTACTCACCATCTGAGTAAAGATAGAAGTGAATTAAAGGTAATTTACGTTTTATTTTGCTTTAGAGGCAATCCGCTTTAGTTTCTATGTCTCTTTCAGACATGCATGTATGTCTCTTCCTGACATGCATACTAGAAATAGACACACGCATAAATATCATTTATCGCAAATTATTTAATATTGATACAATGTTTCATTTTGTAGATTCAAGTCCATAATAATATCGAAACTCTATTGAATCATATGTCTTCTGAAATATTGCCAAAAGAATATGGAGGCACAGAGCGTCCAGTAGCAGAACTTCAAGGTAATGTATCTTCGAAACTACCTTTTAATGAGATTTGATATTATTCGTAATGTGTGACACATAAGGGTAAGTACATAACAAATAGGTCGAGGTGGAGGTGTAGGTCGCGGTGGATGCTACTAGTTAAGTCACGGTCGATGTCGACAGCACATAGCAAGGAGGTCGCCTGGGCTGTCAGTAGAGCTAGAACCGCTAGCAAGTGAAGTAGTTTAATGAAATTTGAATGACAAAAAGACTGTGCTCTTGCGATGTTGTGTCAGTCAAGTGATGATAGTGATGAAATGTCAGCTGTAAATAATCAGATCCTCCTTCATATTTCAAAAATTTACTGAATTTAATTACTTTAGAAATACAAAAATAAACTGAATAAAAAAGGGATTATATAAAAAGTATCAACTCAGATAGCGCAGGTAATGACAATTTGACTTCGAACGGACCAATCACAGGGAAGCATCCTTGTAGGCCGCTCAGTAGACATCCATGTAAAACAAACTCATTTTAAAATAATAAATGATGGTTTTGCTTGTTTTCGATTCAAAGGGATGCACACCCGCTGGACAGTCTGTTTCTACCATTGCAGGCGTCATCAGCAGCGTTCCTTAGCGTGCACTCCTCTGAATCGAAAAACAACTGGATCATCAATTTAAAGGGAATCTGAAAGATAATTCAAAATCCCCATTAGGACGCGATACAAAGACATCTCTTAACAAATTGAAGAGTCTCAGATGCAGAATCCACCAAAAATGGTAAATCGTTATTTAAATCTGAGACTATTCGTGTTGAAAGTTCTTTCTGGTACATCCTTAATCTGCGACTTTTTCAATTAATAAGACCGCAGACGACGAATATAGAAAACGAAAAGGAAACGATCACATTTCGTATTCATTCGTCTAGGAAAAAAGGACAGAAGAGGAACTTTCAGTACTCAAATCCGAGTAAAGATAGAAAAATAATAAATTATGGTTTTGCTTGTTTTCGATTCAGAGGGATGCACACCCGCTGGACAGGCTGTTTCTACCATTGCAGGCGTCATCAGTAGCGTTCGTTAGCGTGCACTCCTCTGAATCGAAAAACAGCGTGACCATCAATTATTCAAAACAATAAAATAAATAATTATCAAAATAAACTCATTTTATTTTCAAAAGCATCGATGTAAACCTCCCGGATGGCATCGCGCTAAATCTCCGCCGCGACTTACCTGCTCTGTTCTCTGCCATTCACTACAATGTGTTTGTTTTACATGGATATCGACATCGACCGCGACCTCCACATCCACCTTCACCGCGACCCACTTGTTCTGTTCTTACCCTTAGAGTGAATGGAAGTTTAATTAATAACATTAGGTATGCCGACGATACAGTCATGATGCAATTTGAAGACTAGAAAGAATAAAGAACAAACTATTAATATATAGTGGAGAATACGAACTCTCCCTAACATAAAAAAACAAATTTATGAAAATTAGCAAGAACAACAATACAATCGAAATATTAACCGTACGCGGCCAGCAAATTGAGAGAGTAAAAAATATACATTACTTGGGAACGGTAAATCACAGAAAATAACGATTATACTGCAGAAATAAAAGTGAGAAGTTAAAAAGCACGTGCCAACTTCGTAAAAATGAAGAAGCTTTATTCAGCAAAGATCTGACACTGGCCCTCAGAATAAGGGCAATTAAATGTTATGTACCTACACAATGGGCTTTACTATGGAGCTGAATCATGGACATTAAACCGAAATGCAATATCGACTTAACGCGTTTGAAATGTGGACATTTAGAACAGTATTAAGCATTTCATGGGTATATAGAGTCACGAATATAGAAGTGTTAAGGAGAATAGGCAGAAAGAGGGAAATTGAAAACACTATAAAAGAAAGTAAATTGCAATATCTCGGACATGTGATGAGAGGCGAAAAATATAGCATCTTGAGACTAATAATTTAAGGGAAAATAGAGGGTAGGAGAGGCGTAGGAAGAAGACGCGTTTCCTTGTTGAAGAACCTGAGAGAATGGTTTCGTTGCATCTCAAGACAACTGTATAGAGCAGCTGATTCGAAGGTCAGAATGATTGCCAACCTTCGTCGCGGAGATGGCACTTAAAGAAAAAGTGACACACATTGATATTTGATAGCATATTATCCTGATAAAACAATTGCCAATAAATCCACCAAAATGTACAAACGTCTGCCTAATTGGCTTTGCCAAAAAAAAAAACAAAGATACAGACGTGATTCGTCATTTGCTGCCTCTTCTCTGTCCTTTTTTATGGTGTTGAATCGTGGACTTAGAACGAAGATATATTGCAGAAAATTGGAAGCATTTGAGAAGTCAACTCGGTCTGACCAAGTCACAAATGAGGAGGAATCAGAAGAATGTAGAATAACCGAGAGGTAGGGGAAGGACGTCGAAGATGACGCACCTAAGCAAAATACATTTTATTTAAGGGTAAAAAATATTTAAGCTAACTTTGAATGCTACGAGCCTGTAATTTGGACATTTCTATAACCAATTTCTAGGATTATTTTTAAATTCAATAAAAGGAAGTATTTTTTATGCGGCTTTAAAAAAAACGCTTTTGCGCCATCTTACCTTCCACCGAGGGAAAGATGACGCACAGTGATGGTGAAGATGGCGCATGTAGGTATCTATATTAAAAGCGCAAGTGATATGAAAAGAAAATTTATTTTTTAATACTGAAAGTAAGAAAATGTAAACAAAGCTTTTTTAACATATTAACAAAAGTCACAAATGTAGTTTTCGGGACTTTTGGCTCCACTGCATTCTTTATGCACCCATTGTCCACAACTTGTGCATCTGAACCATGTTTCCGTCTTTTTGCCGAAGTCTCCACATAATATGCAGATATCAGTTTCACCTCCCTCGTTGATTATGTCATCCAACTCATCGTCATTGCAAAGACCTTCTTCATCAAAATCGCTTTCTTCAGTATCGCTATCCTCCAAGATTTTTTTGTTTATTTTTTGTTTGATTATTTTTTGTACTTTGGCTTTCCCTTTATTTTTATTTAGTTTTAATCCTGCATCATTAACCAATACTTGTCTGGTTACTTTTTTCTTTCCTTCTTCCGACTTCGCCAGTTTTTCTTTTTTTTATTCTCTTTTTCTTCTAAGAATTCTTTTAAAGGGGTGCTTGTTAGAATTTCAGAATGTTGCTTTTGTCGTCCATATTTTCTTTTAATTTTTTTATTGGGCAAAGGAACTGGAGAAATAAGTGAAAGAGAAATATGTGGACGTTTGGTTATTTCATTTTGTTTTGTGGGGGTTGTGTGACGACTTTCAGGAGACTGTCGGCTGGTTGATGGACGTGGTAATTCTGGTTCTCTTATAGATGGTGTTGTTATTAGTGGAGGTGTTCCCTGAGGTGCAGGTTCAGGAGAAACATCTCTATCCAAGCTATCATTGTTTAAATTATCAGCAGGAAAAAAGTCATCTTCTGTGAACTTATCAGAGTTTAACGGAAAAATTCCGCACGTTCCGAAACCAGAAACGGCCTTATCAATATTTGCCACCTGATCATATGCTAACTTAAAAATCTCGGCGACATCATATGGAGTAATTTTATCTTCAAACTCTGAGTTGCTGATCTTAGATTTTAGAAAGGAATTGCAATGGCGACCATACGCATATTTTAATGCAGAAAAAAATGACACATCAAGAGGTTGTAATTTGTGGGATGTGTGGGGTGGAATACTAACCATTATAATCCCATTCTCTTTGCAGTAATTATAAATATCCAGTGAAATATGGCTCGAGTGATTATCTAATACTAACAGCACGGGATTATCTGGACTAGACAGGACTTTTTTTTGGAAATGCTTCAGCCATAATAAAAACATAGACGTATTACTCCATCCATTATCCGTGCAGTTGTAAATCGCACCGCTTGGTCCATTTTTCTGAAGCTGTGGGCTCATCCTCTTCCTGGGAAATATAAATAATGGAGTAATGGAGGTATGTAGTTACCGGAGGCACTGAACGCCATTATTACCGTGATATTCTTCCCTCGTTCCCACGAAGAAATGATTCCAAACTGCTTTACTCCTTTGGGTCCAAGTCTTTTACATGATTCTTTAGGAACCGTAGATATACCGGTTTCATCAACATTGTAAATGCGATCTGGCAGAAATTTATATTTTTCTTGCACTGTTTCCAAATTTTTAAAAAAGCGGTCTACTTCTATTTTATTGAAGGCTGTTATTCTATTAATGCTTGTAGCTTCTGGCTTTCTCAAGGAAATTTGAGGATTTCGTTTTATAAATCCTAGATACCAGTCTTTTCCAGCCATTTGTTTATTCTTATTAAAATTGTGTTTAATTTCATTGCGTTCTGCATAAGCAAATGCCATGGTTCTCAGCTCTATGCAAGTGATACCAAAAAATAAATTGGCCAGCTTGAGAACATGATCTAGTATCTCCTTTTCATGATGTGCCGAAAACAATGGGGCTCTACCAAGAGACTCTGATTTGACTTCCTTTAATAAATTTTTAACCTTAAGTTTTCTCCTCAATGTAGCTTCTGGCATTGAAAATGCCCTTGCCACTTCCCGAATTTTACGACCATCTCTACAAATTGCATTCAATGCTGCATTAAGAGCTGCTGCAGAAAATGATCCTCTCTGTGTTTTTCGTATATATTTTCCCATTTCTAAAAAAGATAAAGATGCCTCAAAATGCAAAATAGACACTAAATAATAAATATTCTATACTCCATTGTTATTTAAGGTAATGAACTGAAAAGGCAAAGATGACGCACTATAACAGCAAAGATGACGCAGTCTGCGTCAACTTAGCCTGTTCAGCATAACCTACAAAAAAATGGTTATCAAAATTATCCATCATCAAATATTTAACAGATAAATCCTCGCTAACTGAAAATAAATATCACCTACTCCCATGAATATGAAGAAAATCCAATGGAACCATTTTTAAACAACTTACCATTAATATTCGCAGTGTCAAAAATAACAAGAAATCAACGTGTATCGCGTTACTCTGCCTCACAGATACTAAACAGTACGAAAGCTGACCGATGAAGTTTTAAAGTAATAGTAGTTTCTAAAGGAGGGCGCCACGGGTATAAAAACTGAATTTAGTGAAGTACTTGATAAAATACAGAGGTGCGTCATCTTAGACGCTGCGTCATCTTCCCCGTCCTTCCCCTACTGACCACCATCAAATCACAAAAGTTACAATACTTCGGTCATTATGCGAAATGAATCAAGATGTCCTCCTATAAGCTATCCTACAAGAAAAAATATTTGGAAAGCGCGGTCTAGGAAGAGGAAGAACATGCTGGTTGAAACTCAGAACTCGGTTCAACACATCTGTGTAGATTTTCCGCACAGATAAGATAAAAATTGCCATGATGATTACAATATATTTGTAATGGATAGGCACATCAAGAAGAATAATAATTCTCCTTTCTGCTGTTTTTAGCATCCTCCGTGCTTTGGCTGTGTGGGCTCTAATTTCTCATGCGTACGTAATTATTTGTTAAAAACCTTATATTGTAAAAGGTATATTTAAAATCCCTAAGGGGTTATATCACAATAGAACGTTTTAGCAATCAATATTCCATCATCAGTGTTTCAATATTTCATCATCATTCCATCATCAATAGGTCACATTACATGTTTTAAGCCACCAATATATACGGGAAAACCCCTAAGGTTGTTTTAAAATTGTAAAGGTTACATTATATTATAAAATTTTAAGGGATGTTAAAAATATTCCCAGATTAACGCCCGACATCACATGACATCAACCATATTGGTTGTAATATTTAAAGGTTTGACCTCACATGGCAGAGTTTAGAGAAAACTAATAAAGTGGGTGATCGACGTGCGAGCCATAATACCGCGGTTTTACGAACGACGCCGACGGTTTTACTCGCGGCTCGTTGGTGCTGATCGACTAGCGAGCAAAACTAAAACAGTCGTGTCAACCGTCTACAGTCAACATGTCGTAACCTTGTTACTTTCTTTCCTGTAGGATGCTCGCAATGATTGAATTTTTTTCTTGACATCCTCTCTAGTTGAGTTGGGTTCATGTTTTTTACGATATTTAAGAGTTTAAGTATGCGGTAAGTCGAATTGCTTTCTTTTGTACTCTGGGGATGTACATTTCCATAAACAAGAGCAGTCTCATAAGCAATATATAAATTCTAATAAGTCGTGGCTGAGAGTTCGCATATCCATGATTAAAAACTGGTCTTTTCACTTCAACGCCCACATAACAATGATGTTCGCATCATGTTCAAAGCATATACTACCAACATTCGTCGGAGTATATTCTTTTTAGTATATGCGTAGTACATGTATAGCATGTACCTTAAAAAACATTCTAAATTTCATGTTCTTTGCATATACTTCAAAGAATATTCTCGTACCGAATACACTGAGCACATTCGTGTACGTAGTATCTCAGAATATTCGTAACAGTTTATTCTTAGAATATACCTTTATCGAATATTCTTTAAAAGTATATTTGAGTATATTCTTAACCCATACTTATAAGTGCATACATACTTTTAAAATATCTTAAAAATATTATATATCTAATAATGTGAGCTTTATGGATAATTAACTTCGTTATTTATAGAATAAATAATAAAATTTATGTGTGTAGTTAGTACTGGACGAATTAATTTCTTAAAATTGTTTTAATTGTATGGTAAAAAAATTTAAACATTAATTGTATTAACGAAATAAAAATGTTCGTTTTCATAATTGAAATGAATTTACCATTTCGAGTTTACCAAGAGTATTTTTACATCGTTGGATTAGGTACATTCAGTTACAAAGAACTGAAAGAATACCCCATCCACCATTTTTACCACCAGATCGTAAAAGCAAGTATTTATAAAAGATCTCATCGGAATTATATCGACGTGATATGAGCCATTCCATTCAACTGCAAACGGCCAGTCTCATTCTGACCATTTTCTACCTGGATAGGGATTAAGTACGCAACGGTAAAATGCGAAAACGAAAACCTAATTATGCAGTGTTAAGGATGAAGGCGAACGATAAAGTACTAAAAGGAGAGGACTAGGAGCATATATAATCTCTTTATTTTGTTTGCGGTGCTTCAAAATATGATTTATTTTGGTAACTCAATATTACTTAAATAGTAGGTAAGTACATATACTGAAGTATATAAATTTTAATTACTTATTGGTTAGTTTAGATAAATATTATATAATATTTATAATAAATAACTAAAATTTATATATACTTACTTTTTAAATAATATTGTAGAATGTACTAACTACATTCTCATATGCAATTAGAATATGTAACTAGGTACTTGATAGAACCAGTAGAACCTAAGATGAGATTAAGTGATGCTGAAAACATACTTCTGAGCAATATAGCACTTCCTTGGGATATTCTTAAAAGTATATTCTTCCCAGATACTAAAAAGTTATACGGTAGTACGTTCTAAGTATATAAATAGAAGGTTTATAGCACGTCCTTGGAATATCCTAAAAAGTATATTCTTAGTATATACTGAAAAGAAGTCCGGTATTACATTCTAAGTATATACATAGAACGTTTAAGTACTGTAATGTAGTATATACTCAGTATGTGCTCTGCACATTCCCAATGGTAATTACGCATATCCTCAGTATATACTTTTTCTGAAAAGTATGTTCTATGAATCTACTAAGAACATGAAATTGTTATGTGGGCGGTTGCCGAAAACTGCAGGCTTGGCTCGCCAGCCGTGATACACGCGCGGTTTTGAACGACGAGCCAAGTAAAAAATAAAACAAACTGACGAGCCGCGAGCCAGGCTCGTCAGTAGATAAAATCGCCGCGCCGTATTGCAATGATACACTGGCGAGCTTTATCGACGAGCCATAATACCGCGGTTTTACTCGTCTGTCGATCAGGGCCTGTCTACAACTAAATATACCTTTTACAAGATAAAGTTTTTATTTTTTATGATTTATGGTATACAGCCAGTTACAGGAATTTTTTCCTTGTGATATTGTAATTATTGCTCTTATAGATTCTTGATCTCAGTTCAATGTTAATGATATAGTGTTGATAAGACATCCTTTTTATTTATTTGCTCTTTGTGCTTGTACTTGATTCCTTACTCCATTTTCAACGTCTCCATAGCCGGACATTGTAATTCCTACGTACTTTATGTCAATTAATTATTCAATGCTAATTCTATCGACTTCCAGTTTACATCCTTGTGGTTCTTTATTGATTACTATTGTTCTAGGTTTTTGAGTTAAGAGGAAACAGTAGCAATCAACAGGTAGAGAAAACGCGTTCCAAGATTGCGGCTGTAATTTTGAATATTTTTTCGAGATATTTGGCACACGTATTCGTAATATAATAAAGAATGGCCCACAGAGCCCAATTTGAAAAATATATTAATATGTGGAAATTACTCTGTAATTAAATACAATATTAAAAAAACGAGCCTGTACCGCCATTAAGAAGAACAAAAAAATACACTTTCTTTAAATAAACTTTTTTATCCGATGCCTAGATTTTGTGTCATTTTGGAACTAATAATGAAATAAAAAATTTTAGTAGTTCCAAAATGACACAACATCTAGGCATCGGATAAAAAAGTTTATTTGAAGAAAGTGTATTTTTTTGTTCTTCTTAATGGCGGTACAGGCTCATTTTTTTAATATTGTATTTAATTACAGAGTAATTTCCACATATTAATATATTTTTCAAATTGGGCTCTGTACCGCCATTCTTTATTATACCGTGTGTCCACTTATAGTTTCCCCCATTTTAACTGTCTATAACTTCTAAACGGCTCAAGATAGAAATATGCGGTTTTCGCTGAAATGTTTTATTTTAGTAAAAGTTTTGTCTGAATTGACTGAATTTTTTATATCGCTTTCAAATACGAAAATAAAAATGGCGGATTTTAAAAAAAACGTTGTTGACTTTTTTTTAATGGAACACCCAGTATATTTTTTTAAATTGAAAAAACGGTCATTTACCTATCCAGGAATATTAAATTTTTAAAATCGGTTGTCAAATGACTGAGCAAATAATTTTTAAAATGAAAGATGCAATGTGGAAAAAACATAACATAATATCATTTTGCTTAGTTATGTTATTTAGGTATGTGATATCCACGTTGCACCGCTCATTTTAAAAATTAATTACTCAGTGATTTGACAACCGATTTTGAAAAACTTTATATGGCTGGATAGGTGAATGACCTTTCTTTCAATTTACAGAAAAATATACTGGGTGTTCCATTAAAAAAAAGTCAACAACGTCTTTTTCAAAAATCCGCCATTTTTCTTTTCGTATTTGAAAGCGATATAAAAAATTCAATCCATTCAGACAAAACTTTTACTAAAATAAAACATTTCAGAGTCAATGCTATGGAAATGAGGTTCCTGAGGAAAATAGCAAACAGAAAAAGGACAGACAAAATACGAAACGAAACAATTAGACAAAACCTAAAACTGGAACCAATCAATGAAAAAATAGTGGAGGGACAACTTAGATGATTCGGGCACGTGTGTAGAATGTCGAACGAGAGGCTTACAAAACGAGTGTTCGAAACGAGAGTGCAGGGGAAAAACAAAAGAGGAAGACCAAGAGTTATGTGGGTAGATGAAATCAGGAAAGAAGTCGAGAAGAAGGGATTGACATTGGAAAGTGCAAGAAACCTAACGCAAGATCGGAAAGCATGGAGACTACAATGCCAAACTCAACTCCACCAGCCTTACACCTAAAGGTAGAAAGGCTTAGGACTAAGTAAGTAAGTAAGTAAAACATTTCATCCAAAAACCGCGTATTTCTATCTTATGCCGTTTAGAAGTTATAGGCAGTTAAAATGGGGGAAAATATAAGTGGACACCCGGTATTACGAATACGTGTGCCAAATATCTCGAAAAAATATTCAAAATTACAGCTGCAATCTTGGAACGCGTTTTTGCTACCTGTTGATCGCTACTGTATCACCTTAATACCGTCATGTTACATACTTTTACTCTTGTGTAAAATCTGTGAACTAGTTTTTGAAAGCTATCTTCATTTTGGGCTATCAATATTGCGTCGTCTGCCTAACAGATAATTTTAATTTCATTGTTCTCCATTCTGCATCCTCTTCTTTTGCTGGATTAGATTGAATAGCATGGAGAATCCCCTGTCTTATTCTATTGCCCTTATTGATAGATTCCAAAAGTTGTCCATTTATTCTGACTTCCATCTTGTTGTTTTGATAGATCTTTTTGAATTATTTTTATAATAATCAGCAGGATCTCTCATACCAAGCGGGATATCAAATCTCAATAGCCAGCGGGATCCAAAGATGTATTACATCTTTAAGTCTTACTCTGTCAAATACTTTCTTCAAGTATATCTAATGTAGGAATGAGGGACTTCTTCTTATTTCATTACCCTGTCCGATTATTATCAAACGTTGACGATCATATAGTCGAGGAAATGAAGCATTTTGGCTTGCAATTTTTTCGTCCAGCATGGATTTACTTGAAATTTTCACAGAAGGTAGGGAATAGTCCAAGGATCATTTTCTATATCATGCCGCTGTACGCTAAAACCTTGGGGGTGGTTGCCACCCCATCTCGGGGGTGGGAATTTTTTATTACAGTTTAATCATCTAAATCGATGTAAAAAGTACTCCTAAGAAAAAAATGTTTTTTACATTTTCTTCATAAAACTAATATTTTTCGAGTTATTCGCGCTTGAAAGTAATGGTTTTTCGTCGAAAAAATCGACTTCTTAGAGGGTTTTTTGAGAAAAGCTCGAAAAATGTGCATTTAATCAAAAAAACTGTAGATATCAAAATTGTGTCTTTTAGTAGCACAAACTAAATTATTTTTCTATAATATCTTTAAGACCAATACAAACCGAGATACGACATGTTAAAGGTTAGCTTTTCTCGTCAAATGCATAATTTGAAATATTCAAAGCCAAATAACGGGAAAACTTTGCATTTTCTA